>NC_091012.1:100640203-100940203 GCF_041146395.1 Eulemur rufifrons
TGGGGGTACAAAAGTTTAGGTTATCTATATTGCCCATGCCCCCCCCCACCCCCGAGTCAGAGCTTCAAGCATGTCCAATCCCCAGCGCATCACACTCATTATGTAGGTAAACACCCATCCTCTCCCCCCCCCACATCTGCCCGACACCTAATTGGTGTTATTCCCAAATGTGCACTTAGGTGATGATCAGGGAAACCAATTTGCTGGAGAGTACATGTGGTGCTTATTTTTCCATTCTTGGGATACTTCACTTAGTAGAATGGATTCCAACTCTTTCCAGGAGAACATAAGAGATTCTATATCACCGTTATTTCTTATATCTGAATCCACTTGTTCAAGGCTGCTTGGTATGGCTCCAGGCCATGTCCTCTAATTTGGCTCAAAATAAACCTCTTTAAATTATTTTACAGAGTTTGGCTTCTTTTCCGTTGACTTTCCCTTTTTAATGCTTACTTTGGGATTTTCTCTTTTTTTTGTAGTTTCCTGAGGAGGAACATGAGGTCATTGATATGAAATCTTTCTTCTTTTCTAATGTAGATATTTGGTGCTATAAATTCCCTAAGTATTTCTTTAGCAGCATCCCACAATTTCTGATACAGTGTGTTTTCACTTTCGTTCACCTAAAAATACTTTTTAATTTCCCTTTTGATATGCTATGATACATGAGTTATTTATGCTTGTTATTTAGTTTCCAAAAGGTTAGGGATTTTTCTAGAGTCTTTCCCTTATTCATTTCTAAGTTAATTTCATTGTCATCTAAGAATACACTTTGTATGGCTTGAATCCTTTGAAATTTATTGGGACTTGTTTTATTCCACAGAGTATGGTCTATATTGGTAAATGTTGCATTTCTACTTGAGAATAATGTGTCAATAAATGTCAGGCAAGTCTAGTTGGTTGATTGTGTTGTTCATCTCCCTTATATCATTGTTGATTTTCTGCTTACATTGGGAGAGGAGAATTAAATCCCTGACTATAATTGTGGATTTGAATATTTCTCTTTGCAGTTCTATCAGGTTTTGTTCCATGACTTTTGATACTCTTTTATTAGGTACACAAACACTTACGATTGTTGTGGCCTCTTATTTAACTAATTTATCATTATTAAATATGTTGTTTCCATGGTAATATTCTTTGCCCCCAAAATCTACTTTGTCTCCTCCAAATTTAGCCTCTCCAGCTTTCTTTCCACTGAAGTTAACATGGTATATCTTTATCAAACCTTTTACTTTTATCCTATTTGTGCCTTTAAAACTACCGTGCATTTCTTGTAGGAGGCACATAGCTGCCTCTTGCATTTTTATCCAATCTGCCAATCTGTGACTTTAGATTGGAGTGTTCAGACCAGTTACATTGAATATCATTATTGCTGTGATTTGGTTTGAATCTAGTATTTTTCTATTTGTCCCATCTGTTCTCTGTTCTCTTTTCTGCCTTCTTTTTTTTTTTGAGACAGAGTCTCACTCTGTTCCCCGGGCTAGAGTGCTGTGGCATCAGCCTAGCTCACAGCAATCTCAAACTCCTGGGCTCAAGCAATCCTCCTGCCTCAGCCTCCCGAGTAGCTGGGACTACAGGCATGTGCCACCATGCCCGGCTAATTTATATATATATGTATATATATATATTTTTTTTGGTTGTCCAGCTAATTTCTTTCTATTTTTTAATAGAGACGGGGTCTCGCTCTTGCTCAGGCTGGTCTCAACTTCCTGACCTTGAGCGATCCACCCGCCTCGGCACCCTCCCAGAGTGCTAGGATTACAGGCGTGAGCCACCGCGCCCGGCCAAAAGGTATCTCTCTTAACTTGATAGAGAACGTTCACAAAAATCTACAACTAACGTCATACTTAACGAGAAACTCAAAGCTTTCTCAGTAAGATTAGGGACAAAGCTAAAATGTCACCTTTCACCACTCCTTTTCAATATCATACTGGAAGTCTTAGCTAATGCCAACAGAAAAAATATATATAAACGTTTTACTGGTTGGGAAGGAAGAAACAAAACTCTCTTTGTTCACAAATGACATGATTGTCTATGTAGAAAATTCCAAAGAACCAACCAGAAAACCCTCCTAGAACTAACAAGCTATTATAGCAAGGTTGCAGGATACAAGGTTTATACATAAAATTCAGTTGCCTTCTTATACAGGAACAATGAACACAGGGAATTTGAAATTAAAAACAAAATATCATTTACATTAGCACCCCCCAAAATGAAGTACTTAAGTATAAATCTAACAAAATATGTATAAGAGCTATATGATAAAAGCCACAAACTCTGGTGAAAGAAATCAAAGAAGTACTAAATAAATGGAGAAATATTCCATATTCAAGGATAAGAAGACTCAATATTGTCAAGATGTCAGTTCTTCCCAATTTGATGTACAAATTCAATGGAATGCTAATCAAAATCTCAGCAAGATATTTTCTAGATATTGACAAAATGATCCTAAAGTTTATATGGAGAGGCAACAGGTCAAGAATAGTCAACAACATACTGAAGGAGAGGAACAAAGTTGGAGGACTGACATTATCCAACTTTAAGACTCATTATAAAGCTAGAGTAATCAAGACAGCATGATGTCGGTGAAAGAACAGAAAAAAAGATCAATTGGAACAGAATAGAGAGACCAGACATCAACCCACATAATTATGGCCAACTGATTTGACAAAGGAGCAAGGTCAACACTGAAGCAAAGACAGTTTTTTTAACAAATGGTGCTGGGACCACTGGACATCCACATGCAAAACAAACAAAAAAGAATCTAGACACAGACTTTACACTCTTCACAAAATTAACTCAAAACAGGTCACTAACCTAAGCATAAAATGTGTACTTATAAAACTCCTAGAAGATAACATAGGAAAAAATCTAGAGGACCTTGGGTTTGGCCATCACTTTTTTGATAAAACACCAAAGGCATGATCCACGAAAGAAAGAATTGATAAGCTGGACTTCATGAAAATTAAAAATTTCTACTCTATGAAAGACACTTTCGAGAGAATAAAAACACCATCCACAGACTGGGAGGAAATGCTTGCAAAAGTTATATTTAAAAAAGAATGGTCATCTGAAATATGCAAATTACTATTAAAATTCAACAATAATAATGTGAACAACCCAATTTAAAAATGGGCCAAAGATCTTAACAGATGCTTCCCTAGAGAAGATATCCAAAAGACAAATAATTATATGAAAAGATGTTTCACATTAAGTGCCATTAAGGAAATGCAAATTAAAACAACAATAAGATACCACTACATGTCTATTAGAAGGGCCAAAGTTCAGAATACTGAGAACACCAAATGCCCTTGAAATGTGGAGCAACAGGAATTCTCATTCGTTGCTGGTGGGAATGCAAAATGGTACAGCTACTTGAGAAGACACTTCAGTGATTTCTTACAAAACTATTTATAGAAATACTCTTACCATACAATCTAGCAAATTGCATTCCTTGGTATCTACCCAAAGGAATCGACAACTTACATCCACACAAAATCCTGACCCTGAATGTTACAGCAGCTTTATTCATAACTGCCAAAACTTGGAAACAAATAAGATGTTCTTCAGCAGGAGAAGGGATAAATAAACTATGGTACACCCAGATAATGGAATATTATTCAGCACTGAAAAGAAATGAGCTATCAATCCATAAAAAGACATGGAGGAAAGTTAAGTGCATATTGCCAAGTGAAAGAAGCCAATATGAAAAATCTACATATTGTATGATTCCAATTATATGACATTTTGGAAAAGGCTAAAACTAAAGAGATAGTAAAAAGATAATTTGTTGCCAAGTTTTTGAAGTTTTTGAGGTCAGGGTAGGATGAATGGGTGGAGTACAGAGGATTTTTACAGCAGTGAAACTATTTTCTACGATATCATAATGATGGATACATGTCATTATACATTTGTCCCAGCCCATAGAATGTGTAACACCAATAGGGAACTCTAACGTAAACTACCGACTTTGAGTGATAATGTGATAATTATGTGTAGGTTCATCAGTTGTAACAAATGTACCACTCTGTTGGGAGAGAGAGATTGCTAGTGGGGGGAAGGGGGACTATACATGTGTGGGACGGGGATATGGGAAATCTCTGTGCCTTCTGCTCAATTTTGCTGTGAACCTAAAACTGCTCTAAAAATAAGCTCTATTTAAAAAGTCTTTAGGGTTGTTGATGAGGAACCAGAAATGTCTGAAGTGTTCCAAGGCCAGATGCGGCCATCTCCAAGGTGACGACACCTCCATTCTGTCTCTGGATTATGATTGCAGAGTTCAGACAGAGTGTCCAGCACACAGTTCTGGTATAGATATTAGCTGCCATTTAGATTAGCTGCCACTTTAACTATCATCTCTCCTTGGCCTTCTATGCAGATGGTGTGTCTCTCATGTCTCAAGGACAAACCTTACATGCATGTATGTTTTCAGCTTGGTCTTTCCCTCTCTCTGTATTCTGCTGTTTTCAATATTCAGTTAAACTCAAATATTGAATTCTTAGTGAGTTTGAATTTTTCAGTGTATCCATTTGATTGATATCTAAGTCCATTTTGTGTTGCTATAGTATAGCAGAATACCTGAGACTGGGTAGTTTATAAAGAAAAGAGATTTATTTAGCTTACAGTTTGGTAGGCTGGGAAGTTCAAAAGGCATGGTGCCAGCATCTGCTTGGCTTCTAGTGAGGGCTTTTATGCTGAGTCATAACATGGCAGAAGGTCAAAGAGGAAGTGGACATGTGCAAAGAAGCAAAACACAAAGGGCAACCTCGCTTTATAATAATCTACTCTCGTGGGAACTAATCCATCCCTGAGAGAACTAATCCAGTCTCAGGATAGCAAGAACTCACTATTGAGAGAAGGTACCCAGCCACCCATGAAGGCAGAGCCTCCCTGACACAAATGCTCCCATTAGGCCCCACCTCTTAAAGGTTTGACCTCCCAACATTACTGTGCTGGGAATTAAGGTTCCAACATGAGGTTTTTCTTGTTTTGTTTTTGAATATTTTTTTCTTTAACAGAGATGGGGGGTCTCGCTCTTGCTCAGGCTGGTCTCAAACTCCTGACCTCAAGCTATCCTCCCACCTCGGCCTCCCAGAGTGCTAGGATTACAAGTGTGAGCCACCATGCCCAGCCACCAACATGAGTTTTGGCAGAGACAAACCATATTCAAACCATAACAATTGATTTCTAAATTGTAGTTTTCTGATGAAAACTCAATTTTGTTATCCATCTTCTTGAACGTATTAATCATAATTAGTTTTGTTTCTCTAGCCCCCATGAGTTTCCTGAAGAACTGATGACGTCTCTACTTCTTAGCAGGTGTTTTGCCTATAGAATGATGTCCTCTCACCCAGAGCAGTTTAGGATTCAGCAAATTCTCTGAGGAAAAAAGCAGCACAAGACTCTTGGATTCCCCTGAGTAAGCTTCCCTACCCACCAGATTCTTCCAACCTGATGTTCTGGACACAAAAGAAGTACTCTGATGCATTCAAGCAGAATTTTTTCCTTGTAACCAGTCTTTTTACTTTTTCTCTGTGATTAATAGGATTGTAACAAGCTATTCATCACAGCCATGGCTGGACATGAAAAGGACCCACACATAAATTTTCTTATTTCTTAAGAGTAAATATGCAGATCTATCTTTTAGAATATTCACATTAGAGGCCTGTCCTACCAGGTATGGTATAATGCTGTGGTAAAGAGCACAATTTTGGTGGAACAAAACCTACAAAATCATAAAGGAAAAAGGTACGACTCAATCATTTTTTACCCAACCAATCTGTCACTCAAGTATAAAAGCAATAGGCAAGCAATTTTAAAATGTGCATTATTCTAATGACTCCCTTTTAAATAATCTGGTACGAGATAAACTTCAGTCAACCAATAAATGAATAGATAACTTCAGGTAGAAGGCCTGGTGTTGAGAACTAAATTGTCACAAAACTAAAAAATCAAGTAAAACAGATATAATATAGTTAATATTAGTAAGATAAATACAAGGGAAGGGAAGAGGTAGAGGGATTTCCTAACTTGATTATTGCTCATAGTAAGGCATTAATGAAGACTATCTAAATGAAGAGAAGGTTAGGCATATTGTATAGAATTGTAATTACAAAAATGGCTAGAAGGACTTCTGGTTGGTGGGTAAGATAGTGTAGACTAACGTTTCCCAGTTCTTCTCCTCCAAATACAAATAATTGCTGTGAAAACAATTCAACAGACAACCAGGACTCTGAAAGGTGGAAAGAAGGTAGACTGGCTAGGGACCTAAGGATTTGGAGATCTACACTGTGATGATACCTTGAGCTTTCTTTTTATCACCCACATATCCTGGATTGGGTACCAGAGATGTGTGCAACACAGAACCCCAATACACGTAGACAAAAATAAATAAATAAAATTAAGTGAAATAGGAAATAAACAAGCAAAACCTGTTGTCTCTGGGCAAAGAATGGGAACAGTAGAAACCTAGCATTGACTTAAGGGACAGACTGATACTCAATAGATGCACCAGGCTGATCAACCAGCAGCAGTTGTAACAGCTACCCCTGGCCTGGTGGGCAGGATGGCCCCTTCTGCACCCAAAATGAACGAAACAGCAGGCCCCATTTCCCTGTAGCAGTAGCTATAGCCAATCCCCAGAGGACCGAGTCACACAGTGACCTTTACAGGATGACCACAAGTGGGTCTCTCCACATGTACAGGTAGTGCCAACAAGCCCCATGTCCCCTGGTCCTCCATCCTGTGACAGAAAGTGATCCAAGGCCATTATCTCCCTATCTTTCATTTAATAAAAGAGAACTGCTGGCCGGGTGCGGTGGCTCAAGCCTGTAATCCTAGTACTCAGGGAGGCCGAGGTGGGAGGATCGCTCAAGGTCAGGAGTTCGAGACCACCCTGAGCAAGAGCGAGACCCCGTCTCTACTAAAAATAGAAAGAAATTATCTGGCCAACTAAAAATATATATAGAAAAAATTAGCCGGGCATGGTGGCACATGCCTGTAGTCCCAGCTACTCGGGAGGCTGAGGCAGGAGGATCGCTTGAGCCCAGGAGTTTGAGGTTGCTGTGAGCTAGGCTGACGCCACGGCACTCTAGCCCGGGCAACAGAGCAAGACTCTGTCTCAAAAAAAAAAAAGAGAGAGAGAGAGAGAGAGAGAGAGAGAAATGCTCAGACCTAGTGGCTCATAGCATTCTACTCAGCAGCTAAAGATCCAGGGCAGACATCTGTAGTCCCTCTACCCATTGGCAGAAAGCAACCAGGCCTGGCATTTCCCAGACATCTACCCTACAACAGAAGGTGAACCAGTTGTTGAATCTCCTAACCCTTCATCCAGGGGCAGAGAAATATTCAGGCCTGTAGCTCCTCACCTTCCAACCAGCAGAAGTTAGATGGCCCAGGTCGGTGCTTCCCTCCCCTGGGGAAACTGGTAGATACGGAGTAGGAAGACCAATGGTACCAGACGACTGAAAAACAGGACAGGGGAAATGCTCTACTCTCTGTGGGTCCTGATTCCCACCTAATGACACGGGATGGCCCAGGAAAGCACCTTCTGCCCCTACAGGTAGCTCCAGCAGCAATCCATCAGGAACTCAGGTGGAGCTAGTAGAACAACGCAGCCCAGAAATGCATTGCAAAGGCTCCTTAAACTAAATGCTGTTGGAATGACAGCCCATGAAAGTAGGCCAGAATCAACAAGCCAAGTTACTAGAGCAACTTCATGCAAAAATATGAATAGAAGATATGAAGGGTTTAGAGGTCTCTTTAAATAATATCTAAAATATGTAGGACACAATAAAAAATCATTCATAATACCTAGAACTGGGAAATCACAACTCAAATAAGGAAAGGCAATAAACTAACAGAGATAAATCAGATATTAGGAGTAGCTCACAAAAATTTTAAAGTATTCAGTATAAAATTAATGAAGGCATAACTATGGATTACTGTGAAGTACATGAAAAACGGAACATCCCTTCCAGGTCATAGAAATTATAGAAAAGGACCAAATGGAAATTATAAAACTAAAAATTACAATAAATAAAATGTTTTTTAAAAACTTGCTGAATGGTTTCCATAGTCAAATAGAGATGATGACAGAAGATAAAATCAGTGAACCTGAGTACAGACCCATAGAATATACTCAATCTGGAAAACAGGGAAAAACAAGTAAGCATAAATGAACAGAACTTTGGGACAAAAACAAAAGATCTAACATTTGAACCATCAGAGTTCCAGAAGGAGAGAATAAGTATTTGGGTGCTAAAAACAATAGTTAACTATTGCTAGGGAACCAGGGAGCTGTTGTCACATGAAAGTGCTTAGAATTTGTCACTCCCACTGTTAAGGCAAGATAAAGCCGGACAAACTTAAAAATCAACACATTTTCTTGGTGCCATCAGACAACAGAGTTGTCAGGGCAAACCACCATTCTGAAACTTGAGAAATAGATGAATTCAGGGAGTCACAGCCGAGAACTGCTTGAAAGGAACAGAAACTGGTTGAATTCCTACCATAGCTGGTAGGAAATTTAAATTGTAATTTTGACAAATTGCTGGAGGTTGAGTGTGGACTAGTATGAGTGAATAAATTTGGAGAGCTGTGCTCTTGGGGGTGCAGGACCCACAGTTTCATGATTTTACTTCTAGGAACCCTACCAGGTTATGAACAAAGATCTCAGAATGATCCCCTTGTGTCTCTGACAGGAAAGAGTTAAGAAAGAATTGTGAAACATCCCCAGAGTGTTCTCCATAACAAAGGCCAAGCTCCAGGGGAAACACTTTCCAGAGCCCTGTCTAGAGCCCTGGAGGAGGAGATTTTTACTCAAGCTGCCTCTAGCCATCTGGTCTCATCTAAGAGTGGGAGGAGACATACAAGAAGACACACTTGTAAAGGTCACAAGCCAGAGACATAAACTCACTAGAAACACTGAGATTTAAATGTAAGATTATATAAATCCACACCGAACGGATGCGGTGCCCACTGTCTGGGGGATGGGCACGCTTGTCTGGCAGCGCAAAGGCAATTTATGAAACCAAAGCGTTTGTACCCCCGTAATACTCTCAAATAAAAAATAAGAAAATAAAAATAAATGGGAGATTACAGAATGTCCTCTTTCCCCTGCACATTTCCAACACACCAGCAAGGCTTCAGTAAAATAACAGTACATTACCACTGAAAAAGCTACAATGTACGAAACTTTATCTGAGAAGGAATACTTACAAGGACACTAGAGGAATTTGCAGCCTTTGAATCCTGCTCCTAACTGCAAACTTTAATCAAAGCCCAACTCCTAGCCATATTAACATAAGTAAGGTTTCTACATTTCATGCAAAATCATTAAATAGTAATACTGGTAGGTGGTGGTTACACATGTATGCTCTAATGCCTGGAGTAGCCACTAAAAAAAGATACAAGATGATATACTCAAAAGCATTATAGAGGATTGAAAACAGAATTCTAAAATGTCTTCAAGTAGCCTAAAGAAATGTAAAAAAAAAAAAGAAACACAGGAATGAGAAACATAGAGAACTGAAAGCAAATAATAAAATAGTAGATTGCAGCCCTAACATTAAGTTTAAATGTAAATACTCTAAATACTTTATTATTAACTTTAAATGTAAATTCTCTAAATACACCAATTAAAGACTGAGATTAAGGCTAGGAGTGGTAGCTCACATCTGTAATCCCAGTGCTGGGAGGGCTAAGGTAGGAGGATCCCTTGAGGCAAGGAGTTGAGACCAGCCTGGGCAACACAGGCAGAACCCCATCTCTTAAAAAAAAAAAAAAAATAGCTGGGCTTGATGGCTTGTGCCTATAGTTCTAGCTACTCAGGAGGCTGAGGAAAGAGAATCGCTTGAACCCAGAAGTTCCAGGCTGTAGTGAGCTATGATCACTCCACTGCACTTCATCCTGGGCGACAGAATAAAAATATATGAGAGAATTCCAATATTGCACAACTTTTTCAGAGAATAGAGGTAATACACTACCCTCTTGTGTTTTATGTAGGATACCTTGATACCAAAACTAAGCAAGGACAATTTGAGAAGAATGAATGTCAAATCAATTTGTCTCATACACATGGATGAAAATATCCTAAGCGACATACTTGAAAAAAGGCAAGAAATATATAAAAATGATACTATATCATGATGAAATTATATTTATTCTAGAAAAGCAAGGCTGGCTTAACATTTGGAAAAAACCCAATGTAATTCACCATCTTAACAGATTAAAGGAAAGAGAAAAACTAAATATGGTCATCTCAACAGATTCAGAGAAATAATTTGGTAAAAGTCATCATTCATTCATGATGAAACAACTTGTAGAAAATTAGGAATAAATGAGACTCTCTCAAGAGAGTTTTAGATATAATTGTGAACTAAACAGGATCTTTTTAGATATGTCACAAAACCAGAATTCATAAAAGAAAAAGTGATAAATTTGAGTACATAAAGACTAATTAAAGGATTTATAATTAATATTCAGGGAATAAGTTCTAGTGTTTGATAGAATACTAGGGTGACTATAGATAATAATTTATTGTATATTTCAAAATAGCTAGAAGACTGAAATGTTCCTAACACAAAGAAATGATAAATGTTTGAGGTGATACATATCCTAAATACCCTGATTGGGCCTGGTGCAGTGGCTCACCTGTAATCCCAGTGCTTTGGGAGGCCAAGGTGGGAGGCTCACTTGAGGCCAGTAGTTTGAGACCAGCCTGGGCAACATAGCAAGACCCCATCTCTAGAAAATTTTTTAGAAAAATTAGCCAGGCATGGCGGCACACCTGTAGTCCCAGCTATTTGGCAGCCTGAAGAAGGAAGATCACTTGAGGTCAGGAGTTCGAGGTTGCAGTGAGCTGTGATTGCACCACTGCACTCCAGCCTGGGCAACAGAGTAAGACCCTGTCTCAGAAAGAAAAATACCCTGATTGTATGTATCAAAATATCACAAGTGCCTCATAAACATATGCACTTATTATGTATTAATAAAACAATTCATAGTGACAGAAAGTAGAGTAGTGGTTGCCAGGGACTGGGGGCAGGGGGAATGGGAAGTTAGTGTTAATGGGTACAGAGGTTCAGTTTGGGAAGATGAAAAGTTCTGCAGGTGGATGGTGGTGATGGTTACGCAATAACATGAACATACTTAATGTCACTGAACTGTGCACTTAAATGGTTAAAATAGTAAATTTATGTTATACATATTTTACCACAATAAATTTTAAACTAAAATATTGTTTATCAAAGGAACAATAATCAAGGTGAAAAGTTGAGCCACACTTTGTACTATCTTCTCAATTTTTCTATAAACCTAAAACTTTTCTTTAAAAAAAGACCATTTTAATAAAAAGACTCAGCAAGCTAAATCTACCTAAAGCATAGTTAAAATTCAAAGAGCAAAGTTCGAAAGTATTTGTTATTCATATCACAGACAAAGGGCTACTTTCCCTAATAAGAAAATAGCCTCAATTGATTCATTTTTTTGAAAAAAGAACCAATGCTACTGTATTGTTTTTGATAACAGTAGCTGCTGTAAGGGATGAACTCCAAAATCTTAGTGGCCCAACACTATCAAAATTTTTCTTACAGAAATCAAGTAGTTGAGAAGGGGAATGAGGGGATGGGTAAATTCACAGCTAACAGGCAGGGTGAAGGGCACACTTACAACTTTGACTAAAACTCTACGAAAGCAAATTATATAACCAAAACATGTGTATCCCCATAATATTCTGAAATAAAATAAAAATAAAAATAAAATTTTCTTACCTATATAAAGTCCAAATAGAAGCAGGACTGGGGAGGGTTAGCCGTGCTTTTTGAAAAAATTCAAGGACTAGACTGACAGAACCCTGCCACCTTCAGCACTTAACTTCATAGGTCACTCTGTGCCAACATTTTGCCAGCAGATGGGTAAAGAAAGAGAGCGGGAGGATCTCATAAGGAGGCTTTTGAGTTATGCTTGTCAATATCGTACAACTCTCGGGCCCACCTTCCGTTGCCCAGGACTCAGCCCACCAGCCACAGTTGCCTGTAAGGAAACTGAGAAACTCCAGGAGGAAAAGGAGATGGATTGGAGAACAGCTAGTCAGTCTCTGCTGTAAGTATGCCCAAAAAGTTCACAGGAAAGAAAATACAAAATGCCCCTAAATGTATTTAAAAAATTCCCAGCCTCATGCATAATAAGAGCAATGGGTATCTTAACTACAATAAGATACCATCCATTATTTATCATACAGCCAAATGTGCAAACATTTGAAACACACTGATTTGGTGAGGATGTGGGGAACAGACACGTTCCTGCCTTGTTAGCGTGAGTGTAAATTGATTTATCATCTAGAGAGGGCAATTTAGCAATAGCTAGCAACATTATGTGTGCATTTACCCCCGGAAATCCTACCTCTATGAATTTATCCTTTAGATATACTTACACACCTATGGAATGATGTTACATATTCCTTTATTCAACGCAGTGTTGTCTATACTAGCCCAAGACTGGGAAAACCATAAATGTCCATCAGTAGGGGACTGGCTAAATATTTAATAAATAAAAGAGAATATATCCATATAAAAGGATACCATGTAGCTATTGGAAAAAAGTAGAATGTTAGTTAGCTTAGTGGAGCTACACTGCATTGATGCAAATCCTGGTTCTTCCTGCTTTTAGCCGTATTACTTTCGGCAAGTTACTGAAATTCTGTGTGCTCTAGTTTCCTCATGCATAAAATGAGGACAACACCTACTTCATTGGGTTATGGTAAGAATTAACTTAATAGGCCAATCTCTGGAGAGGGGCTGAAGGTGAAGTTGATTACCAATGGTCAATAATTTAATCAATTGTGTCTATGTAATAAAGCTTCCATAAAAACCCCAAAAGTACTGGGTTTTGGGAGCTCCCAGATAGCTGAACACATGGAGATTCCTGGAGGGTGGTGCACCGGGAGAGGACATGGGAGCTCCACACCGCTTCCCACATGCCTTGCCCTATGCGTCTCTCCCATCTGTATCCTTTGTAATGAACCAGTAAACCTTCAAGCCTGATCTGATCTGCTCTTATGGGGAGTGGGAATGTCCTGATACTTACTGGAACTCTACTAATTTTCTTGCTTGGCTCTATAATGATAACAGTGTCAAGAATGAGGTGGTAGTCAATGACCAATGGGGTCAGAACTATTCCTGTCACCATGGAATATACTACAACTGTCAAGATAAATTCAAGCCGGAGGACTTATCAGATCACAAGAAGGAGATGTGCACCAGCAACAACAAGATATCCTGGGACTATTGTCACAAAAAGGTGATGTCTGACATTGCAAGGGAATCTGAAATCATTTTGGAACTGGCTCTGACAGTACGTTTGGGAGGCAACTATCTTCTGAACAACTAAAGATGGCCTCATTGTTTCCATCTTCCCCCAAAAAAACTTCTTGCTTTTGGGAAGTGGCTGAGCATCAATAGGGAGGTTATCAATGCCTCCAAACCATGGAGGGTACAATTGGAATATAACACATCTAAATGGCGTACCTCAAAAAGATCAGTTGTTTATGCCATTTTCTGCATTGGCCATAAAATGGAGTCTTAAATCTTGAATCCCGCATAACTACCTTGACTTCAAAGATAACAATACTGGGAATCCAAGAAGATCTGAAATGGTCCACAGATCTGGATGAAGTTTCCTCATTTCTCTGCCCCAGTTGCCACCCTCTGCTCTCCCAGTTGAGTTTACTTGGGCTGTAAAGCTGACAGGAGTGAAATGATCCCTGGAGTTCAAAAGGAAAGGGACACTGCTGTTTGTTGTTTTTATTTTCTTCCATCACTGTAATAAACTAACTTCTTTTCCCCACCCAGAGGTGGCTTTTCCAACACATTTTAATCAAAGAAACTGAGTACATTACACTGTCTTAATGGACCAAAGATAGGCATTCCATTGCCAGTATATTTACCTCTGGTCAGCAAAAGAAGGGACTGAACAGTTAAACTATGGGTTCATCCATTCTTATATTTGGGAATTATCTACAATAAAAGCTTCTCTCCATTCTCTGTGCTGGATAACCTACTTGCTTATTTAATGACTTTAGATAAAAATTAAGCCAAGTTGCCATGTTGCCTATAGGAGGAGGTGGAAAGGATTTGGCAAGTTCACCCACATGCTACTTATTTAGCATTAATTGTCACCAACACTCCTCCCCCAAAAGGCAGGAAAGCCTAGAGGAGAACAAAAAGGCTGCTAATGGTCAACTCTTCAGAAATTTCCAAAGCAAACTAAGAGCTCTGAAATTCAGTATGTTTACACTCACACTATTACAAAAATGAGTGTGATTCTGCCTTGTCTTTTTAAATATGATCAAATGAATAAATTTGTATGTCAAATCATTTGTTTCAAAACATTAACTTAGTAAGTTTGAAACACTTAAAACAATGGCATGTCAAGCACTCTATAACTTTTGCCCTCATTAGTACTGCACAGAAATTACTCCAAGATAAATTTTGAAATGAACAAATGCAAGGTCCACATATTGTTAGCCATTTGAATAAAAAGGGGAGTGGAATATACACAGATGCTTGAATACCAGGGATGTGCTTCTGGAAGGGTATTTAAGAGCCTGGTGGAAAAGAGTGGTGGCCTTTAGGGAGGAGTTCTGGATAGTTCAGCAACAGGGATGAGAAGAATCCTTTGACTGCATATTTTTGAAACTTTTGAATTTTATACCAAGTGTGTATGTATCACCTATTCAATATTTTTGGTTCTGTTAAAATCAAGAAAAGTAAAAGAAATAATGGCTTTGGAGCTATGCAGTCCTGAATTTGTGACCCTTCTCTACCATACAGTTCAAGCTATATAATGGGGGGCCTTGTACAAAATGAAAATGTGGAGTCCACTGTTCAACAGCAGCAAAGACTGTTTTTCCTTTCTTCCTCAGTCTCTCTTTTGCCCTGTCGTGGTGTTTGTATTTGCTATTTAATATCATGTTCCCTCAGGTATGGGGACACTCATAGGGTGAGTGAAGGTCCTCACAGGTGCCCAGGGGCCCTGTCCTGTGGCTCGGGCACTCTCAAGACCGCCCCTCCCTGGCCCCACACCCAGGCGCCCACCTAGGGGCAAGTGCAGCAGCAGCCACCGGGCTGCAGAGGAGAGGGGAGTCTGGGAGGGTGGCTGGTGTCCCAGCGAGGCAGGGAGGTGGCGAGAGCCAGACCACAGGAGAGCACGTACTGCATTGTCCCATCTGCCTTCACCTACAAAATACAAATTCAAAGAAAGAAAGGATCCCAGGACAGCAACACTAAACTGCAAGCCCAGGGACCCATTCTGAGCATGTGGCCTTGTGGGACTATACTGGTTGCAGGCCCGTGAAGCCAGCCCTGCTACCACGCCCTACCTGTGTGCCAAGATTTAACCTCTCTGGGACCTCAGCTTCCTCATCAGTAATGTGGATATTGCAAAAAAAAAAAAAAAAACTCACAGGGTTTTTTGAAGACCTAAATAAGATGTTACATGTAGAGTACTTAGCAAAGTATCTGGCACTGTGTAAGAAATCCTTATAGCTTAAATATAATTATTAAATTATTAATAATAATGAAGCTATTATAATTGATATTATGTTATCAATTAAGCACTAGTGAATATTTTATAGGAAATATAACTATGAAATACTTTATTAAAATAGTGTAAAGGTGATATAATGAACACATGCAAACATCACAAGAGAGAGCGAGCCATGGAACCCAGCAGATTGAACAAGGCTATTTTTCCTTTAGTTTTGGAGGAAGTGTCCCATCCATCCCTAAAACTCAAATATGCAAATTGTTCACCCATCTGCAGATAATAGCAGCAAATTCAGAACAAAATATCTGACCATTATGAATCCAACTTGAAAAAAATTGGTCCTGGTGAGTCACATGTGGTTCCCAGAAGCTGAGTCAAGTCCCTGAGTTTCCATGGCAACCAAGTATTTCAGGGAGCTCCATCTTCTCAGAGGAAATGCAGGGCAAGGCTTTCTCTAAGAGTCAGGCCTGGATGTTAGTGGGACAGATTGGTGCCTCTTTTCTGGGGACTGTATGTTTTGCAACCACCTGTCTACATGCTAACAACATCTCTGAGGATGCAGTTTTCATGCTTCCATGGAGCACCAGTGCCCCTAGGTTCAGCCATCTCCCTTGTCACCAGCCCAGAGCACATCCTCTTTGCCTCCACCTGCCCTGACTTCCTCGTGGAATTGGCTAGCTCTTCTTTTCATTTATCAGTGCACCGTCATCCCAGTACCTACTCTTCTCATTGCAGATATCCTAGGGTATGTTACAGCCCCCCGCCCCATTGATAGGGAGGCGGGTGGGGTGGTGGCTGGAAGGGAACAGGGAAGTCAACACGGAAGAAATTATAGCACGTTTGTAGGCCGATGGGAATGATTCATACATGGTGTAAGGCGTGATTCAGTGTGAGTTTTCTCCATTAATGAGCCAGTTCTCCAAATGTTGACCTGTTTAAAGACACAGTGTTGGGTGAGGAAATCCAGCACGGGCCCTGAGCATTCCTTCATGGTTTTGGCAGGTATGCCAAGAGTTCAAAGCCCCAGCCAGTCTCTACTTAGGATATTTCTCAGGGTTCTACTTGCAGGGAGCATCCTCAGGGATGAGGTAACGCCTCACACAAAGAGCAGGATCGCTTCCACTCGCCATAAACACACTGGATCTCCTAAGCTCAGTGTTCATTTCTCACAACACAGCCCTCTGCACGTGTAAGCATCCAGTTCAGTCTGCCTTCATTGCTCCCGTGGGACTTAGAGGGCACGTAGAACCAGGGTGCACATGAAGCCTGGCCACTGCTTTTGCTGTGAGTAATAAAGTCCTTTGTCTATGGCCTAGAAGGCTTAGGTCCTCTGTCAGCCTCTGTCAATCTGTGACAAATTAACTTTAGGTTTACAAGTAGGATAAAATTTATGACCCTTTAGTGTCTTTGACACAGAGATTTAAGTACATAAGATTCCTGCTTCCCTTTGCTGTTAGAATGAAGGTCAACTCCACTAACATGGTATTCCAGCCCGTGCATTGATTGGCCCTGTGCCAGTTCTCTCCAAATCTCTCTGCTCTTTAGTCACATGGGGGAAAACATTAGTCCCTGACATCCAGACATTGGCCTGACACTTATAACAGGGCCTCTGTGTTGCTATTAACCTGGCCTTTTAGTTATGGCCAGGTCATGCTGTTCTCATTGTGGACATAAATATCAGCATTATCCAACCAAAATCCAAATCCTATTATAGGTTCTTTCTAACGTGATTTTTCTGAAACACCGTGGTTCCTCATGGCATGCATTCTCCCTCATTACAATGAATAATAAGCCCAACTTATTTAATTATCTCTGTGTTCCTGCTGCTTTCTGGCTGGAGTGCACTGACATATACACATGCTAGCCTTCTTTCAGTTTAGCAAACATGCTATTTCCTCTCCTGCCACAGGCACTTTGCACATACTGCTCCTTCTGTCTAGAATATTATTCTCTTTGCCTTCTTAACCTAGCTCACCTCTCTCCATCTTGAATTTCTCAACATAAATATCACTTTCTCTAGAATGTTTTCCTGACTCCCTGAGCAAAATTTGGGTTTATACTCTATTAGTACCTTGGATTTTTCCCATTATATACACTTTTCATGATTTGTAATATATATTTATTTGTTACCTTTTATTTATTTAATATCTTTAAGGGTAGGTACTAGTCTTCTTTGCTCATTACTATAGCCCAACATCTATCAGGAGAGAGTACATTGTAGAGACGCAGTATTTATCGTTTCTTCACTCTACAAATAATTATCGAGTGCCTGCTATGTGCTAGGCACTATTCTATGATCTGGGATCCAAAGTTAAAACCGTCCAAGTCCTGGCCCTTATGGACATTACATTTTAGTCAGAAAATAAACAGTGTAAGAAATAAATGAGTCCCTCCACAAATATTTATTGAGCAACTCCTAGATAACCACATACCAGTCTAGAAGCTAGGGATATAGCAAAGAACAAAATTGATACAATTTGTGTGTTCAAACACCTTACATTCTATTGCACATATGTTTATGTTAGTGGATATTAATGTGTTTATATATATATATAAGGTCTAGTACTGATAAGATTTGGTGTAATATAAACATGGTATGGTGATAGAGAATTAGAGTGGGTCCTATTTTTGATATGATGGTCAAGAAGGTCTCTACAAAAAGTTGATATATGACAAGAAACCTGTGGAAAAATAAGAAATACAGTCATTGGGCCGGGCGTGGTGGCTCACGCCTGTAATCCTAGCACTCTGGGAGGCCGAGGTGGGCAGATCGTTTGAGCTCAGGAGTTCGAGACCAGCCTGAGCAAGAGCGAGACCCCATCTCTACTAAAAATAGAAAGAAATTATATGGACAGCTAAAAATATATATAGAAAAAATTAGCCGGGCATGGTGGTGCATGCCTGTAGTCCCAGCTACTCGGGAGGCTGAGACAGGAGGATCGCTTGAGCTCAGGAGTTTGAGGTTGCTGTGAGCTAGGCTGACGCCACGGCACTCACTCTAGCCTGGGCAACAGAGTGAGACTTTGTCTCGAAAAAAAAAAAAAAAAAAAAAAAAAAAAAAAGAAATACAGTCATTGATCATGTAAGCCCTTCGTGGTCATTGTAGGAACTTTTTTATCTGAGCAAAGTGGAGAGCCATTGGAGATCATTGAGCAGAGTAGGGAATTTAATTTACATTTTAGCAGGATTTCTCTGGCTGCTGTGAGGAGTACTAACTCAGGAATCGGAGGTGAGGGACAAGAATGATAACAAGAAAATGATGTAGGAGGCTACTGAAATTATCCAAGTGAGAAGTGGTGGTGGCTTAGATCGTGATGCTGTGGTACATACGGAGATGCACCTCTCAAATCTTGCTTCAAAATGGAACTTGCCAGCCAACTGACAGGTGTGTGGTTAGCTGACAACTTCCAAGTGTTAGCTCCTCAGGATCTGCCTTTGCTTTCTAACTGAAGTCTTTATCTTCTCTGGTGGCCCCCACTCAATAACTGAACAAGACAGTGGTAGCCAGGGTCAAGTCTTTCATTGGGTGACCCTCAACCAATGAATAAGCAAGGAGGTTATACAAGAACTTAACTATTTCCACGTTACATGGTCTCCTCTAATAGGCAGTATTTGCTGCAGAGCTCTTCATTGGGCTGGGAGAGACTTTTCCAGGTCTATATCATGGTATAATGGCTCTCCCTGCTCAATCTTTCTTCTTCCCTTTCCTTTACAGGTGTTACTCCTCATAATGGTTAATTTTATATGTTAACATGACTGGGCCACAGGGTGCCAGACATTTGGTCAAATATTATTCTGTGTGTATCCGTGAGGGTGTTTCTGGACGAGATTGACCTTTAAATAGGTAGACTGGGTGAAGCAGATCGCCCTCCCTCATGTGGGTGGGCCTCATCCAATCAGTCGAAGACCTGAATAGAACAAAAAGGCAGAGTAAAAGGGAATTCCTCCTGCCTGACTGTTTAAGCTGGAACATTGGCCTTTTCCTGTCTTTGGGCTCAAACTGTAAAATTGTCTCTTCTTGGGTCTTGAGTCTCCCTGCTTTCTGACCAGCTCTCCTGGGTCTCTAGCTTGCCAGCTGCAGATCTTTTCAGCCTCCATAACTGTGTGAGCCAATTCCTTATACAGACGGTCCCCAGCTTACAATGATTCAACTTAGAATTTTTCAACTTTTTGATGCAAAAGTGATACACATTCAGGAGAAACTATGCTTCAGATTTTGAATTTTGATCTTTTCCTGGACTAGCAATGTGCGGTATGATACTTTCTTGCGATACCGGGCAGTGGCAGTGAGCAGCAGTTTCCAGTCAGTCAGCCACACAATCACAAGGTCAAACAACCAATACTCTACAGTGTACTGTATTCAATAAATTGCATGAGGTATTTTATTATAAAATGTGCTTGATGTTAGATGATTTTGCCCAACTATAGGCTAATGGAAGTGTTCCGAGCATGTTTAATTTAAGCTAGGCTAAGCTATGA
Source organism: Eulemur rufifrons (assembly GCF_041146395.1). NCBI lineage: Eukaryota > Metazoa > Chordata > Mammalia > Primates > Lemuridae > Eulemur > Eulemur rufifrons. The sequence continues at coordinate 100,660,226 of NC_091012.1, forward strand.
TGTTTGTAAGTTAGATGTATTAAATTCATTTTTGACTTAGGATAATTTCAACTTATGATGGGTTTGTTAGGACATAACCCCATAATAAGTAGAGGAGCATCTGTAACAAATCTCTTTATGTATCTCCTCTTGGTTTGGTTTCTCTAAAGAACTCCAACTGATATACTTGCCCAGTAAAACTTTTGCATTCTTAACTGTGTATCAGCGTTTGTTTCCTGGAGAACACAATTTATGACAGAGGTCAATAGGGCATATGAGCAGTGTACAGATTCAGAATGCATTTTGAAAGTAAAGCTGACAGGATGTCCTGATGCATCAGGTACACCATATGAGATATTTATTAAATAATTTTTTAAACAAATATGTGATAGATATTACCACTCTTTACCAATTTTGTATCTGGGAAATTCTCGTCAAAGGGGAGTGTCACATTTTTTTGCCCTCTTGAAGTTAGACAACTATTTTCTTTTCTCTGGTAGATGAAATGTGAATGGGAAAAAGTGTCACTTACTATTGGGAGCAATTAAGAACAAATGAGTGTTTCTCCATGTTTTCTTTTGTCACTGTAATAACCGGTGAAGGTCCAGAGGGTATAGCCTCCATTGTCCTGTGTCCCTGTGTGAGCTCAATGTGGAGTGAATACCCCTTCTGATTCAGGATAAACATGTACAATGACAAGAAACAAATATTGCTGTGTTAAACCACTGACATGTTGGTATATTTTACTACAACAGCTTAATCTATTTGACTTTGAAGTCTATGCCATTTACCACCATAACCTCTCATTTGGGACTCAGGTGGTTGGATAGTAGTGATCGGTCTTTAATTAATATATTATTCTTTCCATAAATATTGATTATTTGTAGTATTATTGACTACATTCCAGGCATTGTACTGGGCAGGCAGAGGAACATATAAATTAGTAAGTCAAGTTTTAATCATGTTGACTTTGAGATGGCTTTGGGTCTCCTAGGTGGAAAGAATGGCCCAGTAATAATTAATTAATTAATCTCAAAAATAAGCGTCAAGCATCTATACTGTTCTTGTTAGTTGCTGGGACTGGAGTGGTCAGCAAATCCCACTTGGTCATGGAGTATAATTCTTTTTATGCGTTTTTGGCTTCTGTTTTTAATATTTTGTTGGGATTTTTTTCATCTAACTTTGTGAGTAGTAATGATCTGTAGTTTTCCTTTTCTGTACTGCTTTTGTCTGGTTTTGGAATTAGGGTAATACTTAAATCATAAAATGATACACGAAGCGTTCCCTCCTCTTTTATTTTCTGAAAGAGATTGTGTAAATTGGTGTTAACTATTCTTTAGATGTTTGGTGGACTTCTCTGGTGAAACCTCTTTAAATTATTTTACAGAGTTTGGCTTCTTTTCCATGGACTTTCCCTTTTTAATGCTTGCTTTGGGATTAATTTTCTCTTTTTTTTCTAGTTTCCTAAGGAGGAACATGAGGTCATTGATGAAATCTTTCTTCTTTTCTAATGTAGATATTTGGTGCTATAAATTCCCTAAGTATTTCTTTAGCAGCATCCCACAAATTTCTGATACAGTGTGTTTTCACTTTCGTTCACCTAAAAATACTTTTTAATTTCCCTTTTGATATGCTATGATACATGAGTTATTTATGCTTGTTATTTAGTTTCCAAAAGTTTAGGGATTTTTCTAGAGTCTTTCCCTTATTCATTTCTAAGTTAATTTCATTGTCATCTAAGAATACACTTTGTATGGCTTGAATCCTTTGAAATTTATTGGGACTTGTTTTATTCCACAGAGTATGGTCTATATTGGTAAATGTGGCATTTCTACTTGAGAATAATGTGTCAATAGATGTCAGGCAAGTCTAGTTGGTTGATTGTGTTGTTCATCTCCCTTATATCATTGTTGATTTTCTGCTTACATTGGGAGAGGAGAATTAAATCCCTGACTATAATTGTGGATTTGAATATTTCTCTTTGCAGTTCTATCAGGTTTTGTTCCATGACTTTTGATACTCTTTTATTAGGTACACAAACACTTATGATTGTTATGTCCTCTTATTTAACTAATTTATCATTATTAAATATGTTATTTCCATGGTAATATTCTTTGCCCCCAAAATCTACTTTGTCTCCTCCAAATTTAGCCTCTCCAGCTTTCTTTCCACTGAAGTTAACATGGTATATCTTTATCAAACCTTTTACTTTTATCCTATTAGTGCCTTTAAAACTACCGTGCATTTCTTGTAGGAGGCACATAGCTGCCTCTTGCATTTTTATCCAATCTGCCAATCTGTGACTTTAGATTGGAGTGTTCAGACCAGTTACATTGAATATCATTATTGCTGTGATTTGGTTTGAATCTAGTATTTTTCTATTTGTCCCATCTGTTCTCTGTTCTCTTTTCTGCCTTCTTTTTTTTTTTGAGACAGAGTCTCACTCTGTTGCCCGGGCTAGAGTGCTGTGGCATCAGCCTAGCTCACAGCAATCTCAAACTCCTGGGCTCAAGCAATCCTCCTGCCTCAGCCTCCCGAGTAGCTGGGACTACAGGCATGTGCCACCATGCCCAGCTAATTTATATATATATATATATTTTTTTTTTGGTTGTCCAGCTAATTTCTTTCTATTTTTTAGTAGAGCCGGGGTCTCGCTCTTGCTCAGGCTAGTCTCGAACTCCTGACCTCAAACGATCCGCCCGCCTCGGCCTCCCAGAGTGCTAGGATTACAGGCATGAGCCACCGCGCCCGGCCCTTCTGCCTTCTTTTGATTAGTGAAGTATTTTTCTGATTCCATTTTATCTCCTTTGTCAGCTTATTACCTATAACTTTTTGTTTTGTTATTTTAGTGATTGGTCTAGGATTTACGGTGTACCTCTTTAACTTATTGCAGTCTACCTTCAAGTAATATTACACTACTCCTTACAATAGCATCTTCATTCTCTCCTCCTGGCCTTTATTCCATTGTTGCTATACATTTTGCTTTTACATATGTTATAAAACTTACATTATATTTGTTTAGCCAAATTTCTACTAAAAAGTTTTAAATAATAAGACATTTTTTGGTATATTTATCCTTTTTATTACCATTTCTGTCCCTCTTTATTTCTTTTTGTAGATGCATATTTCCATCTGGTGTCATTTCCACTTGCACGAAAGACTTTCTTTAACATTTCTTGTAGTTCAGGTTTGCTAGTAATGAATTATTTCAGCTTCTGTATGCCTGGCAAATGTCCTTATTTTATCTTGTTTTTGAAAGATATTCTTGCCAGATATAGAATTTTACCTGGACACTTTTTTCTTTCAGTATGTTAAAGAACACATGTTCTCCACTGTTTTCTTGCTTGTATTGTTTCCAATGAGAATTCTGATGTCATCGTTATCTTTGTTCCTTTGTATATAACATGCCTTTTATTTCTGGCTGCCTTCCTCTTTTTCACTGGTTTTAAGCAGTTTGACAATAACTACTACATTAGTGTAGTTTTCTTTCGTGTGTGTGTGCTTGCTATTCATTTATCTTCCCGGTTCTATGGGTTTATAGTTTTCATAAAATTTGGAAATTTTCAGCCATTATTTCTTCAATTTATTTCTGTCTCCCCCCACCTTTTACAGACTCCAATCACCCATCTGTTAATCACCCGAAATTGCCCCACTGTTCACTGTTACTGTTCTCATTATTTGGAACTCATTTTCCCCCTCTTCTATTTTGGATAGTTTATATTGCTATGCTATCAAGTAACTAAAATTTTCTTCTGCAATATCTAATCTGCCATTAATTCCATCCATCATATTTTTCATCTCAAAAATTTTATTTTTTGTTGAGACAGAGTCTTGCTCTGTTGCCCTGGGTAGAGTGTAGTGGTGTCATCATAGCTCACAGCAACCTCAAACTCCTGGGCTCAAGGGATCCTCCTGCCTCAGCATCCTGAATAACTGCGACTATAGGCACTCGCCAAGATGCCTGGCTAAGTTTTCTATTTTCAGTACAGACAGGGTCTCGCTCTTGCTCACCTTGGTCTTGAACTCCTGAGCTCAAGCAATGCTCCTGCCTCGGCCTCCAAGAGCGCTACAATTACAGGTGTGAGCCACTGCACTCTGCCTTAAAATTTTTAGTTTTCATTTCCAGAATGTCTGTTTGGGTCTTTTTCATATCCTCTGTGTCTCTACATAACTTTTCGAACATAGGAAATATAGTCATAATTTCTACTTAAATGTCCTTGTCTGCTAATTCTACATCTCTAGCAGTCTTGGCTCAGTTTCAATTGTTTGGTTTTTCTCCTTGATATAGTTCCAATTTTTATGCTTTTTTCATTCTTTGTAATTTTTAATGGGATACTAGCCAGATGTGTAGATTCTACCCTGTTCGGTGCTGAATATTTCTGTATTTCTATAAATATTCTTGACATCATTCTGGGACATGGTTAAAGTACTTGGAAATGGTTTGATGCTTTTGGGTCATGCTTTTAAGTTTTTTTATAGGACTGAAGTAATGTTCAATCTAAGCCTAATTATTCCCCACTACTGAAGCTACCCTTCTGTGTACTCTACCCAATGACCCATGAATTTTGAGGTTTTCTAGTGTGCTGGTGAGAACAGGCACTATTTTTGGCCTTGCATTCACCTCAGATTGTGAGCGCTAATCCTTTTGGGTGATGCCCTATCTGGCCTTGGGTACTTTCCTCACATGTGTGTTCTGATCAGGCCTCAGCTGAATGCTGGCAGGAAATCTCTGTGGATATCTGGAGTTTTACCTCTGCAGCTCTCTCCTCTCCAGTAGTCTCTCCTACAAATTCTAGCCACCTTAGTCTCCCTGGATGCTCAGCTCCATCACCTCAATGCACCGTAGCCCAGAAAATTTCTCAAGGCAATAAACTAGGCCAATCGTTGGGCTCATCTCTTTTATTTTCCATTATTCAGGGCTCACTTTTCCTTCATTGCTGGATCTCTGGATCTCCAGTGTCTTGAAAACTGATGCTTCATATATTTGAAACACTTTTTGGTTATCTCAGCTATGAGGGCAAATCTGATGCTTTTTACTCCATATGGTCCATAACAGAACGATAAATTATTTTTTTAATTGGGGTATTTTACATGCAATAATAGGCACTACTCATGCATGTACAGCTCAACTATTTACATGTCTGTGCAATCACCATCCAAATTAAGATATTAAAATTTTCAAGCATCCCCTCACTACTCGGTTTTATTGGAAGTTAGCTATCTTGTTCTTTCATTTTGATGTTGAGGAAACTTCTGCTAGAGTCAGGATAAATCCAAGTAATTTTATTGCTGCCTATTCAGCCATCAATCTCTGTCTTCTAGAAGTAGTCTCATTTCAGAGATTTATTTTTTTCTTAACAGGTGGCCATTCCAGAGTGAGTATTTTTGTCCCAGAATACTTGGCCAGTTTAACATCAAAACCCACCCTGATCTCAGTGTTACCAGTTATGTGTTATTCACATAGTAGAATTCCAGTAGCTGCTAGAGAAAGTAAGTGATGTTAATGGATTTATGATCATGACTCAGCTCATGAAAAGCAGCATGGTGCTGTGGAAAAAGTAAAGATTTACTTCCTCTTTCCTGCCTAGACAAGAAATCATAGACTTTATTTTTAAATCAGTGCTACTCCTTCCTGAATTTCTAATATTCCTGTATAGCTCTGTTCCTCCTTCCTGATTTTAGTGCTATTATTTTTATACATATGTCCACATGTGTTACAAACTCAGTAATATTTTACTATAATTGTTACTCTATATACTGTTAGGCCTGTAAACAGATGAAAGGTGAACAACTATATGTCTATTTATAGTGTTTGATACATTAATCTTTTTATTTACCATTTCTGGTTCTCATTTGTTCATGTGAATTTGAGTTGCCATCTGCGTCATTTCTTTACTCCAATAAGATTTACTCCCACACACCTCCTATGTGCTGTTATTGGAAATTATATTGCATTTATAAATGTTATAGTCCCAACAATAAACTTGTATATATTTTTATATAATTGATTTTAAAATGAGTTAAGAGAAGAATAGAGAAAAACTATGTATTTGCATAGCCATTTATTACTATATAATTTGCTTTACCAGTATTCATTTTTATTTTGTGGATTCTATGTGCTCTGTGGAGTCACCTGCTTTTAGCCTGAAGAAGTTTCTTTATTATTTATTGTTATCTGTATCTGCTAGCAATGAGTATTCATAATTTTTAAATCTCTGAATGTCTTTATTTTGCCTTCATTTTTAAAAGAGTTTTGCTGTATATGAGATTCTCTGTGACATTTTTTTCTTTCAGCACTTTGAATATGTCATCCCACTGTCTTGTGGCTTCTTATTTCTAATGAGAAGTCAGTTGATAATATTACTCGGTCCCCTTGTAGATGATGAGTTGTTTCTCTCTTTTTGCTTTCAATATTCTCGCTGGCTTTCAGCATTTTTCTGTGTATGGCCCTCCTTGTATTTATCATACTTGGAGTTTATGGAGCTTCTTGGATGTGTAGATTAATTTTTTTAATCAAATTTTATAATTTTTCAGTCATTATTTTCTCTGAATACTTTTTTCTGCCCCTTTTTCTCTTTCCTTTCCTTATTGTACATCCATTATGCATATGTTTGTGGGCTCAATGGTATCCCACCTTTTGTTGAGGCTTTGTTCATTTTTCTTCATTCCTTTTTCTTTCTGTGTCTCAGACTGGAGAAACTTAATTGATTTATGTTCAAGTTTGTTGATTCTTCCTTCTGTCTACTCACATCTACTGTTGTGCTCCTCTCATGAATTTTTCACTTCACTTACACTTTCAACTGCAAAATTTCCATATGTCTGTTTTATAATTTCTGTCTCTTTATTAATATTCTCTATTTGCTGAGACATTTTTAACACACCTCCTTTTCTTCATTAAGCATAGTTTGCGGTGGCTTTTTGGATGTATTTATAATGGCTGATTTTAAATTTTGTCTGTTAAATCTGACATCTGGGTCATCTCACTGACAATTTCTGTTGCCTCCTTTTAATTGCTGTGTATAAGTCACACATCTCTGTTTCTTTGCATGTCTCATATTTTTTTGATAATATAGGGTGTCCCAAAAGTCTCCATACAAAGAAAAAATTGTAATACATAAGATTTTTATTGTTCATCATTTATATTAATATTTTAAAATTTTGAAATGTAATTTCATTTATACAACAGAATAAAACATAACATTTTGAGAATATAATTTATTTGGCTCAAAGGACATCTCATATATGATATATACCTTTTAATCTTTTTGGAAATTAGCTTCTATTTTAAATATTTTTAAAATATTCATAATGTAATTTTATTAACATATACTTATTGATATCTCATTTTTGTTGCCTATAGTCAACGTGTTATGTAGAAGTTTTCAAGTAAAAGGCCAGAGAAAAGTAATTAAGGGCAATGTTAAAAATTTATCTGAGTTAGGAAATAAATTACTTATGATAGCAATTTTTATGTGAAATAAAAACACATATAAAATAAGCACACATATATATCATATATGCAGGCTTGTCATTTACCCATTTGCTTTCAGTTGCATTTTTGCCTTTTGCTATTCACACTATCTTTCAAAATATTGATATAAAAATACGTATGTACAGTCAGCCCTCCATAGCGGTGGATTCCTAAGCATTTGTGGATTCAACCAATCTCGGATAGAATTTCTGTAGGTGTAGAACCCAGGGATATGGAGGGCTGACTTAAGAGATTTGAGCATCCATGAGTTTGGCTATCATCGAGGGCCCTGGAACCAGTCCCCCATGGGTACTGAGGGCCAACTGTGTACGTGTGTGTGTGTGTGTGTGTGTGTATGTGTTTTTTCCTGAGCAAAAAATGATACATGGAGTATGAAATGAGATGTTGAAACAAACACATGTGTGTCTGGGATTACAGGCATGAGCCACCATGCCCAGCCTGATCTGGTCCCTTAATTTGGCCTTTGACTTTTGCCAAACCACATTCGATGTTCTTTTTCTTTTATTTTTTCTTTTTAATTGACAGATAATTATTGCATATATTTATGGATTGCAATGTGATTTTGATATATTTATACATTGTAGAAAGATTAAATCAAGCTAATTAACATATCTACGACCTCAAAAAAAAGAAAAAGAAAAGAAAAAATTTTATAAAGTTCTGTAATGAATATTTTGTAAATAAAGGTACGTTTAGCTACAATTTCCCATTTTCCCTATGTATGGTGCATTTTGGGACACCCTATATATTGTCTTTTTTCATGATCTCTCTGTTATTTTGCCTACCTCTGTTGTTATCATTACCTGCTATTAGGCTCCACTAATTGCTGGCTGATTTGCTTTATTGTTTTTGACAATGCCCTGGGGCATAAATTACTCTACAGTCTGATCTAATTAAATTTGGCCCTTTTGCAGAGCTAGTTTTTAAAGCCAATCTGTGAAGTTCCTTCTGACTCCAGGAGGACTCTTGTTAGGTGTCTTTTTCTTTGATCATCTCTGGAAAACTAGCTGGCTTGTGGTTTATTTTGTTGCACTTACGGATTTATCAGACTGTTCTTAATGCTTACCACCAAAAACTCCATTGTTTCTGAGATTGTCCTTAGCCTTGAACTTACCACACTCTGTTCCAAATAAAGTCAGTTTTACTGGGGAGAGCTCTGAAGCTCTTTGTTCTTATGGCCAGTCTCCCCTCTGGGCAAAATCACTGCACCATCGCTCTGGAGCTTGGAGAGGGTGCAGTGGCCTGCTTCTCTCACAGTGAAATCCCTGCTCTTTGAGCTGAACTCCGAGTAGGGGTAATGGCCTCTGGTCTTCCCAGCTTGCCTCTGCCAGTGTGGAACCTGCACTCTCTGAGCAAACTTGGGCAAGGGATATTAAGACTCTAGTATTTTTTGGCCTTCTATGCCTGCTATAGAGCCTCCACCCTGCAAGTAAGTGGTGGCTGGGTTGAGGAAGGGAGCCCTGGGGCTCTCAGCTGCACTCACTTTGAATTTAGGCTTAGGAACATGAAGCTTGAGAGGATGATAAATACTAATGCTGGTGGCCTGCCATCCTGGGAAGAAATCACAGCCCTTGGACTTTGGGGATGAAGAAGTCATGCCTTCTTGGCCACACCTACCCAGATTATACCCTTAACCACACTGACTTTGACATGGCAGGGATGGAGCAGATAGTGGTTCAAGTGCCACAGACCCTCATTGTTCTTACTGAAATTTAGATTTTCTTAAATAAGTGCTCATTGATTTGTTCTATGCCCTTAGAGAAAATTTCAGAGACTTTCAATGGTTGTTTTTAAAATAATTTTTACCAGGTATGGTTGTTTCCCTGGGGAGAGGTTCTGTGGAGGTCCTTGCACTTCCTTTCTGGATGTCTGTATTTTTATACATATGAAAGTTGAGATTAATGGATATCTATAAATTGGGGGCAAACAGTACGAAATCAGCAAAAGATAAGGCAAAAATGCTGCAGAACAAATGAATTTGGGTTATTTGCAGCAGCTGCTCATATCAGTAGGGAAAAGATGGATTCAATCAAAGAATATTTTTGGAGCAAGAAAGTAAACCACCTAGAGGGGAAAAAAATAAAAATGGGATTTTTCCTCATACCTTATCCAGAATACATTCCAAATGAGCCAAAGATTTAAATCCAAGCATCGACACGTTAGAAGTAATGGGAAAATTGTTCATTATCTTGGAGGGGAAAAGGACTTTCTAAGTATGCTTATGAGAAACTCCTATCAGTAGCCTAAAAGCAAAAAGATGGAAAATGGTATACTGTGAAAGTGCTAATCAAGAGAAAGCTGGGGTGGCTATATTAATATCCAACAGATTACACTCCAGAGCAAAGGCAATTCCTAGGAATAAAGAGGGATATTACATATTAATAAAAAGGCTCAATTCACCAAGAAGACATAACATTTCTACATGTGTATACACCTAACAAAAGAATTTCAAAATATATGAAGCAAAAACTGACAGACTGAAAGAAGAAATAGAAAAATCCACAATTATCCTAGCACTCTGGGAGGCCGAGGTGGGGGGAATCGCTCGAGGTCAGGAGTTCCAGACCAGCCTGAGCAAGAGCGAGACCTCGTCTCTACTAAAAAAATAGAAAGAAATTAGCTGGACAACTAAAAAAATATATATAGAAAAAATTAGCCGGGCATGGTGGCACCTGCCTGTAGTCCCAGCTACTCAGGAGGCTGAGGCAGGAGGATCGCTTGAGCCCAGGAATTTGAGGTTGCTGTGAGCTAGGCTGACGCCATGGCACTCTAGCTCGGGCAACAGAGTGAGACTCTGTCTCAAAAAAAAAAAAAAAAAAATCCACAATTATAATTGGAGACATTAACGTTCCTCTCTCAGTAATTAATAGAATATTTCACACAGAAAATCATCAAGGATATAGAATGACTGAATGATACTATCAACTAGCTCTCTAGTTGATATTTATAGAGCATTCCACCCAATAACAGCAGAATACAAATTCATGTTCTTTTCTAGTACACATGGAACATTCACCAAATTGACCGTATCTTCAGTCATAAAATAAACTCAACAAATGTAAAAGATTTGAAATCATATACTATAAGTTCCTGACCAAATGGAATTAAACAAGAAACAATGGTGGAAAAACAATAGGAAAATCTCCAAATACTTGGAAATTAATGCATTTCTAAAGAATTTACAGGTCAAAGGGGAAATACAAAGGTAAATTAGAAAATATTTTGAACCAAATTAGAATAAAAATACAAAATATCAAAATTGGTGGGATATAGCTAAAGCAGTGCTTAGAGGGACATGTACAACATGAATTCTTTACATTAGAAAAGAAGAAAGTTCTCAAATCAATAATTTAAATGTCTACCTTAAGAAACTATTCATAGAAAAAGATGAGCAAAATAAACCCAAAGCAAGTAGAAGGAAGAAAATAATAAAGATACAAACAGCCATCAATAAAATTAAAAGCAGAAAAAAAATAGAATAAAGAAACCAAAAGCTGGATTTGCAGAGATCAATACAATTTATGAATCTCTAGCACAACTGACAAGCAAAAAAGAGACAACTTATTAATATCCAGTATAAAATGGGGATTATCATGAAGCTCACAAAAATTAAAAAGCTAATAAGTGATACTGCAAACAGCTCTATGTGCATAATTCAACCATTTATATGAAATGAAACAATTCCTCAAAAGCCACAAACAACAATATAAACCACTCATGGTGATACAGATGAAGAGTACCATAACTATTATAAAGATATTGGCTTCATTGTTAGAGTCATTTCAAAAAAGAAATCTCCAAGCCCAAATGCTTTCCCTGGTAAATTTGATCAAATATTTAAAAGCAAGAAACTCCAACCCTATACAATCATTTCCAGAAAACAGAACAGGAGGGAACAATTCTCAACTCACTTTGAAAGTCAGCATGACCCTGACATAAAAACAAGACAAAGACCATACAAGAAAACTACAGACCAATAATTCTCATGAATATAGACACAAAAGTCCTGAACAAGATATTAGCAAATAGAACACAGCAATACACAAAAAGCATGTGGGATGGCCATGTGGGATTTATCCTGGAGATGCAAAACTGGTTCACTAGTCAAAAAACAAATAATGTAATCCACCATTTTAACAGTGCACTGAAGAAAAACTGCTTCATCACATCAACTGGTGCAGAAAAAGCTTTTGACAAAATCTCACACCCATTCATGATAAAAACACTCAGCAAACTAGAAGGAATCTTCCTCAACCTAATAAAGAGCTTCTAACAAAAACCTATAGCTAACATCAAACTTAATGGTGAAAAATTGAATGTGTTTTCCATGACTTCTGGAACAAGGCAAACAGGTTCTTCTCACCACTCCTATTCAACATTGTAGTGGAAGTTGTAAACAGTGCAATTTGGCATGACAAAGAAAGAAAAGTCACAGTGATTGGAAAAGGTAAAAAAAACAAAAAAAAAAAACAAAAAAACTTTTCCTATTTGCAGACAACATAATTGGCTAGAAAAAATTACCAAGGAATTTACAGGAAAAAAAAACCCTAGAAATATTGAATCAGTTTAACAAAAAGTCAGGAAATCAGTCAACACACAAAATCAATTATATAACTGTAAACTAGTAATAAAATTAAAAAAATCATTTACAATAGCTCTAACAATTAAATGAAATTGAAGAAAACAATACAATTTATAGTAGCTCAAAAAAGAAATGGATGTAAATTTAACAAAAAAATGTATAGGATCTGCATGTTGAAAACTGCAAAACATTAATGAAAAAAATCAAAGAAGATCTAAAGACATGGAAAGACATAAATGTCATGAATTGGTAGTCTACATAATAAGGTGACAGTTATCCCCAAGTTAATCTATAGATTTATAGATTTACAATTTCAACCAAATTCACAATAGGATTTTTTTATAGTTACCGAAAAGCTGAGTCTATAATTTATACGGAAAAAGCAAAGTAATTAGAATAGCCAAAACAATTTTGACAATGAATAATAAATTTGGAAGAACCACACTACTTGAGATTAAGATTTACTTTAAAACTACAGTTCGCAAGGCTGTGTAGTATTGGTGAAGGGATGATACATAGACCATGGAAAAGAAGAGAGTGTTCAGAAGTAGACTCACACAAATACAGTATGGTGAATTGCTATTTTACAAAGGTGCAAATCCAGTGGAGAAATGACAGTCCTTTCAACTAATGGTGTGTATACTGAAACCACAAATAGATTCTACTACATACCTGTTAGAATGGCTAACATACAAAAAGTAAGAAGAATACCAAGTGCTGGCAAGGATGTAGAGCAATTAGAACTCTTACACATTGCTGGTAGGAATGCAAAATGGTACAGCCACTTTGGAAGATACGATGGCAGTTTCTTAAAAAGTTAAACATCCACAAACCATATCCATTTACCGGCACTCCTACTGCTACGCATTTCTTTTGAGAAATTAAAACTTATATTCATGCAAAAACCTGTATTTGAATATTATAGCTGATTTATTCATCATCCCCCAAAGCTGGACACCACCCAAATTTCTTTCAGTGGGTGGACAGATGAACGATTTGTGGTACATCCATATGATAAAAACTACAAAAATACTATTGAGAAATAAAAACTAATGAAGGATCGATACATGCAACAACTTGAATGAACCTCAAAGTTATTATCCTAAGTAAAAGAAACCTGTCTCAAAAGGTTACTTATTGTATGTCTCTATTTATGTGACATTTTAGAAAATACTGTACAAAACTAGATTGACAGAATAGATCAATCTTTGCCAGTGTTTAGGGGTGGGAAGGGCTGTATGACTAAAACAGGATAGTATAGGGACTTTTGGGGGTTCTGGGACTTTTCTGTATCCTCACTATGGTGTAGTTACATGAATCTATACATGTGTTAATACTTATAGAACTGTACATACCAACAAAGTCATTTACTGTATGTTAATTTATAATTTTTTTTTTTTTTTTTTTGAGACAGAGTCTCGCTCTGTTGCCCGGGCTAGAGTGAGTGCTGAGGCGTCAGCCTAGCTCACAGCAACCTCAAACTCCTGGGCTCAAGCGATCCTCCTGCCTCAGCCTCCTGAGTAGCTGGGACTACAGGCATGCGCCACCAGGCCCGGCTAATTTTTTCTATATATATTTTTAGTTGGCCAGATAATTTCTTTCTATTTTTAGTAGAGACGGGGGTCTCGCTCTTGCTCAGGCTGGTCTATAATTTTTTTTGAGACAGAGTCTCACTCTGTTGCACAGGCTAGAGTGCCGTGGCGTCAGCCTAGCTCACAGCAACCTCAAACTCCTGGGCTCAAGCAATCCTCCTGCCTCAGCCTCCCAAGTAGCTGGGACTACAGACCCCCACCACAACACCTGGCTAATTTTTACTATTTTTAGTAGACATGGGGTCTCACACTTGCTCAGGCTGGTCTCAAACTCCAGAGCTCAAGGGATCCTTGGCCTCCCAGAGCGCTAGGATTACAGGCGTGAGCCACTGCACCTGGCCTCATTGACTGCTATGTTAATTTAAAGAAATGAACAATCTCTTTATGTATTATCAGTGTGAAATGAATGCCTACATGTATAGTTAAGTGAAAAAAATCATGGAACAAAACAGTTTCTATCATATGTTATCATTTGGTAGAAATGTGAAATATATATTCATGTGTTATTTTACATATGTATAAAATATCTCTGAAAATATAAATACAAGAAACATAATATGTTGCCTATGGAGAGGAAACTAGGTGGCTGGGGGCCAGGTATTATAAGAGGGAGAGTTTTTATTATATTTCATTTTTGTCTCTTTTAGTAATTGTTTATTTTTAAATTATTCTTTATCTTTTTATTATATGATTCATATAAGATAACACATATATTATTACTATATTTGTAAATTGTAAAAACAACACTTCTGAAGCATCTCTCAATGCAGGAGCAAGATAATTGCTGACAAATTGCCTCTGGCTGTGAGATCCTCTCCTACCTTTTATCACCTACACCAGAGGTAAACACTATCTATCAATCTATATGTCTTTCTGCTTATAGAGGTATGTGCTTTATTTTTTTGCTGATTGAAACTTTTTATCATATTCCATTTTATCTCTACTGGTTTGAATTTATGCATTTTTTCGTTATTCTAATTTTTCTTTCACTCTGCTTCTGCTATTTTAGTGATTACTCTTGAAAATTTATTACAATGATTTAACTTAACAATAGCTGAATTTTAAAAATATATTATCCCCTCTCCCAAGCAACTTAATTCTGATCTCCATCTCTTCTTGAGTTATGACATTTTTGTTCATAATCTTTGAATTATCTTTTTCTTTAACCCCCAGCAGTCCTGATTATTACGATTTTATATATACCATATTTGGTTTTTAGATTGACACACATGCTTATCATTTTATTTGCTCTCCATTCCTGCTAGCTTTTCTGACTGTCCTTCTGGGATCATTTTCTTTTTCCTGAGGTGCAGCCTGTGGGGCAGTAGTTCTCAATCTCCTCTGTGTATCACAAACACTTTGAGGATATACATAGGTGTCTACACACAGACACACATACACACACACTTGCCTGAGCTTGCCCCTAGAGCTTTAGATTCATTTTGGCCGGGATGGGGACCAGGCATATTGATACTGGAAAAAAAAAAAAAAGCTCTCCTAGAGATTCTAATGGGCACCCTTAGTTGAAAACTACTGCTAATTTTGAGTTCCATATTTATCACATTATTTTGTTTATTGCTTGTCTTCCCCATTAAAATGTAAGTTTCAAAAATGGAAGGTTTTTTTTCATTCCCTTGTTTATGGATGTATCTTTACTGCCTTGAATGGTAATAACCACACAGTAGTTGACCAAAAAATATGGGGTGAATAAAAGAAAGTGATGAGAATAAGATACGACGGCAGAAATAGAGAAGAAAAGAGATGCAGTTGTCTGGTTTGGGTAAAGGAATGGAAGGAAGAGTCAGCACGCTTTCATGAAAGAGATAAAATGTGAGCTGATCTTTGAAAGGTGAATAAAAGTTAGCAGCGTGTGGAAGCACAGAAATCTGAGATCTTGTTGCACTTTCCAAATTATAAGCAGTTTATGAGACGTGGACTTAGGCTGGGAGAGGCTGAGTGGTAAGAGACGAGGCTTTTAGTGAGCAAGAGACAGATTTAGACTACCAAAGCTTTGGTGTACCATGCTAAGGTGTTGGGACTGGGGAGAAATATGGGGAGTCTCAACTAAGATAGTGACTCTGGTGACTGCGAGAAGAGGATGAAGCCCATAAATGCTGCTCACACATCATCCTTTCCTAGAGCCCTTCTAGAACGGCAACTCCTTCTCCCCTACTCACTTACATTGCTATCCTACTTACTGGCTTGTTTCTTCATTTATTTTGTCACCCTTTAGCATGTATTTTCTTAAATATTTTATTATCTGACACAAGAATGTAAGCCCTGTGAGGACAGACATTTCATCCTTTTTGGTCACTATTGTATCCTCAGGATATGACGCACTATTCCATCCTCATGGTGCATAGTAACCATCCAATAAATATTTGTTGAATGAATTAATCAAATTTTTAAAATGAGGAGGAAGTCAAAGGAAATGCTCAGGTTTCAATGTCTTTGGATTTGTAATAAACCATTGCCTATTTTTCTCTAGTCCAACTCCCAAATACAATTAATTCTTAATAGCATAAGCCAATAATTTTCTGTATTTATTCACTGATTATCTCAGTAGCCTGTGAACCAAGCCTCTGCCTCCAGGATTGCCTCAGTACAACCCATTTTCTATATTCTGGTTTACAAACATTATTATATACTTTCTTGCTTAAAATTCTTCTTTGGCTTCCTGTTTTCCTCATAATGAAGCCCAACCTCCATAATATGGCATACAAGGTCCTTACCTCTCTGGCTTCTTCTTACATCTCCAGCCTCATGTCTCATCACTGCTCTTTTCACACTATACTTCGACTCCACGGCCATTCTTCCCTTTCATGCATCCATTCATTTAGTCAACATTAAACAAGTCTTTACTGAGCATCCTGTAGGAGATGATGTCTCTTTTAGGTTTGTAGAATTCATCAGGTCAATGAGATAGCCATACTTACTACATATTCTCCTCTTTACTAATTATTATTATCACATTATAATGCTACGAGTTGTTTATGTATTTGCCTCCCCCAGTGGGTGGAGGGTCTGGAAATCTAGGACTGTATCTTATTCTTCTTTGTATGGTTGGCATCAGGAACAAAACCTGGAACTGAGTGGGTGTTCAAAATTTGTTGGTTGAATGAGAAAATGTGAGTCAAATTGTTGAAATGAATTATAAAAATACCAGCAAAAGTAGGGACATTATGCTAGTTCCCTTCATTATCCTGACCACATTTTGGTCATTTATTTATTCAACAAATATTGATAAACACCTATTTAATGTTAACCTCTTATGTGTTTAAATACCATCTTTAGCCTCTAGGCTGTGGACTCCTAATGTAGTGCCTCTGGGTGTAGCATAGTGTTTGGGACATGGTGCGTGCTCCCTATATACTTGTGGATTGGCTAAAAATAACCACAAAACTGGAGAACCATGGTATAGATTTTGAGCCCCTAAGAGCTTTCTGGAGATAGTGGCAATTAGTAATTCAACATTGAACTTGTTCTGAAGATCTTTAACCAGAGTGAGAATTATTCTTATTGAAACACTTTTTCAGTTGTCACGTTCTTCCTTTTCTTGGGGAGTATGTAGGTATACAAGAATGCTTTCTAAATAAGTCCACCTTTATTCATTTGGAAATTTGAATATGGCATCTATTAATAACTCTCTGGATACCATACCAAGACAAGAATGATTCAGATTTAAGATTTTTTTTTTTTTTGAAACAGAGGCTCACTCTGTTGCCCGGGCTAGAGTGCCGTGGCGTCAGCCTAGCTCACAGCAACCTCAAACTCCTTGGCTTAAGTGATCCTCCTGGCTCAGCCTCCCGAGTAGCTGGGACTACAGGCATGTGCCACTGTGCCCGGCTAATTTTTTCTATATTTTTAGTTGTCCGGTTAATTTCTTTCTATTTTTTTAGTAGAGACGGGGTCTCGTTCTTGCTCAGGCTGGTCTTGAACTCCTAACCTCAAGCAATCCACCCGCCTCAGCCTCCCACAGTGCTAGGATTACAGGCGTGAACCACCTCGCCCGGCCAGATTTAAGATTTTTTTAAAAAAGCTTGAAATCAAAGTATACCACTAATAAAAATGAACTTCTTCAAAATGGTGTGTCAGAAAACAGTAAAGTAGTGTGGTAAATATGTAAGTGTGCACATCCAAGACAGAGATAACGAGGCCTGAGTTAAAGGACTAAGGTGAGATATTTTTAAGGGATTCAATAAGGCGAAATGACGAATTGTACGCGTGGGGTTTACCAGAGATACTGCAGTTCCTGGGATGAACACAGCTAGGGCTTGAAAAAAGTTACTGATTCTCTCTCCCGGCTGATCTACGTCTCTATCCAGCTTCTGAAGTGCTGAGTGAGCCCACGAGATACAGCCTTGCGGGGGGGGGGGGGGGGGGTTGCCAGAGAGAAGCAGGCGGTTGCCCGGAATGAAGGCGGCCGGGACGGCTGCAGAAACTAAAGGTTCCGCCAAACAAAGGGGGAGAGCACTTCCGGTCACGCCATCATCGCCGCCTACCTCGTCAAGGTGAGTTTAAAGACGGGACTGGTAATCTCACAAATGAGTCCCCGTGCACTCCAGGGAAACTTCCTCCTTGCCTCAACATGGGATGGAAAGGAGAATTCGTCCCCAAAGTACATTGTCAAGGATGCTCCTGACGCCCATGGTTCCTTATCGCCTCACTATCTCCTCTCTCCTCCGGAGGTGGAGGTCCCGCACCCGCGCCCCCTCCTTACTCATGTGGTCCTTTTATCCGCCTGACCTCTGGTCGTGCTTCACCTCTCCTCTTTATCCCGGATCCTCTTCGCGGCTTTTCTGAGCCTGGGTCATTTTCTCTACCACGGGACTCTTACCGCTCACCTCGCCCCCGCCCCCACCCCCCCCCCGCATCCTTTTAGCCACCCCGCCCCCCCGCCGCCCCCGCCCCCGCCCCCCGCATCCTTTTAGCCACCTCCTCCCCCACTTGGAACCCGCCGTCCTTTCCTCACATCGCCAGTGTTCTACTCCCCCTGCCGGCTGTTGGTCTTTCCTGCCCCTCTTCTGCAGAGGCCGGTTAATTACAGACTTTCCAAAAGTAGGTGTGACTTCAAGGTCAAGGCTATTTTTTTATTCTTTTTAAATATAAGCGAAGAAGCAGAAATCTTAGAGCCCAAGAGCCATAGGGACTTGTTCAAATTATGTACTTTTTTCCTTCTCTAAACAAAATGACACATCATTTAGATATCATTGCATTGATTTCAGCCCACTACTCATTTCATTTGTTATTTATGTTGCCATAGAACTGAATTCCCAAATTTTGGGGGAGGCAAACATGGTGTGTTTTGCCTATAACCCGGTGTCAGCTTCTGAGGGCAGAAGCTTTCCCATCCCCTGTAAAACTTAGAGAAATGGTTGACAGGAATGGCATCCAGTTGCACATTTATTACTTCTATGAGTTGAATTTAGTGTGCAAATTCTTTTCTGGTCTCTGGTAGCAACATTGAACAGCAAGCTGACATTTTTCAAAGACTTTTTCCTCAGAGCTTTGCAAGTACTGTATCATTTATTTGTTTCGATGTGAATTTTGTCTTTTTTTTTCATTAGTTGCAATGTGAAATGTGTTTTCCCGTTCCATTTGTCATGTGAAATTTATTTTGTGAGAACATTAATTAATAATCGCAGTTTGCTTTCTTTACCCAAATAATCATTAAATTTATGGTGAGAATCAGAGATTTTTCCGGCTCTATCAAGATGTAAAGGGGAATTTAACCAAACTTCTCCTTGAAAGAGCGGTTTACTCCCTGCTGTAGCTAATGTGTTATGCTTGCCAAAATAGCCTTTTCTAGGTTAGGTATAATTTTCATTTCTTTTAGAATAAACAAGGAGTTAAAGATTTCGTAATACCAAAACACTTAGGAACTTTTTCAAAGGGTATTGCTGATGTCTCTTTATTCTCTATTCAAATCATTGTTACACAGCATTTAATTATCACACTGGTTTCAACCCACTGTGCGGCCATCTGTCCATTCATTCATTTTTTATTGAATAACTTTTATGTGCCAGACAGTGTTCTAAGGACTGGGGATACAGCAGTGGAAAACAAAAACAGGCAAAGTCTTTTAAACTAGCTGGGAGACAGACAATAAATTAATGTATAATAAATACGTAATGTTACTGTGATGTGGAGGGGCTGTACTGTTTTAGATAGGGTGGTCTGGAAGGTTTCACTGGTAAGGTGACATTTGAGCAGAGACCTGAAGAAAGTGAGAGCACAAACTATGCAGATATCAGTGGGAAAAGGGGATATGTCCATGTCATGGTCTCTGTATTTGTTGTTCACTGTTTCCTATATCCCTCCCCCCATTTTCCCAGTAGCTACTTTTCTGCACAGCATTAATTCAACACTGCATACTCACATAACCTGATCTATCCACATAAATTTCCCAGATTCTCTTTCCCCTGGCTAGTTTCTTGCTACCATTTAGGTGAATTGTCAGCCTCTCTCGGAAGACATCTCCTTCTCCATCCTCACCTCATCCTCAGTCTGCTTATCGCTGGTGCATTGTGTCCTATCCTACGGCATATTTGCTTACCTCTCTCACTGCTCTTATGACTGTATGTTAATAATATGTGGCCCATAAATGTTTGGTATGGTAAATTCAAATGAATTCAGTGCTTGTTTGTAACAGACAAGCTTTTTTTTTTTTATTTCAGAATATTACAAGGGTACAAACACTTTAGTTACATATATTCAGACAAGCTTTTAAATATAGTTTCTCCCTTACCATTCAAAACCACTTTCTAAGGTCAGTATCATCATTGTCATTTTACTGATGATAAAACCAAGACTCAGAGGTCTATATTAACTTGCTAAACTGTGGTGCAGTTCATGGAGTTAAGGTCTGTCAGACATTCAGTTGTGGTCTGGTTCTCTCTGTCTCTCTCTGTATTAATGAGAGGTAGAAAATACAGAGACTATTTTATTGTTTTGTAAGACAATCTGGGTATAGGAATTTCTTGTTCATAAATTTCCTTTCAAAAGTCAGATTATATCAAGTGCTTGAATTTTTCCCTAGCTATAAATATTAAGAGCTGAGAGGCATGATGAGTCTTTTTACCAGAACATTTCAAAATAAAAACTTTAAACAAGCAGAAGTTGAAAGAATAGTACAATGAATACTTTTATACTCTGAACCTAGATTCAACAATTGCTATCCTTTGCCATATTAGCTTACTCACTTGCTTACTCGCTCTCTTTCTCACTCCATCCATCCATTTTTTGTTCTATCTATTTTGCCTGAACCATTTGAGACTTGCAGGCGTTATTTTTATGTAAACTTGACTACGTGCAGAAAAGTGCACATAAGTGTATACCTCAAAGCATTTTCACAAAGTGAACTCACCTGTGTGACCAGCATCAAGATCAAGACATTTTGAAAGACCTTAAATCTATCCCCTCCCTGTCACAACTTACTCCAGATTAATCACAATCCTGGCTTCCATCACTGTACAGTAATAATTTTGCCTGGTTTTGCACTTTATAAAAATGTAATAGTATCGTTTGTGCAGATGTTTTGTGTGTCTGGCTTCTTTGGCTTAAGGTTTTGTTTTTGAGATTTATCCATGTTTGAGTAGTAAAAGTAGTAATTCTTTTATTTTCTTTGTTATTCCATTGTAGAATACACCACAATATCGTTAGCCCTTTTACTGTAAGTGGACATTTTGGTTGCTTCCATTTTTGGCTTGCAAGTAGTACTGTGAACATTGTAGTACATATCTTTTGGAGATATATGCACACATTTCTGTTGGGCATATACCTAAGAGAATTGCTGAATCATAGGTTATGTATATAATTAGCTTTTGTAGATGCTGCCAACTAGTTTTTGAAAGTGATTGTACAAAATCTCTCCTAACAGAAATTTTTTATTTTTTTATTTTATTTTATTATTTTTTCTTTTTTCTTTTCAATCTCTCCTAACAGAAATTTTTTATTTTTTTATTTTATTTTATTTTTTCTTTTTTTTTTTTCAAAACCAGATGTGAACAAATCCTAACAGAAATTTATAAGAGTTCAGGTTGCTCTAGAATATTGCCGACACTTTTCTTTTTGAGAAAAAAATAGCCATTTTAGTGGTTCTGAGTGGTATCTAATTGTGGTTTTATTTTGCATTTTCTTTGGTGATGAATGTGCACCTTTCCATATGTTTGTTAGCCATTTGGATAGATATCTTTTATGAGATGCCTGTTTAAGTGTTTTGACTATTTTTTTTCTCTTGAACTATTTTTTTCTTACTGCTTTATAGGGGTTCTTTCTATATTAAAGATGTGAATACTTTGTCAGATATATGCATTACAAATCTCAGTGGCTTGCATCTTCAATCTCTTCATAGTGTTTTTTGATGAACTGAATATCTCAATATCATTCAGTTCATTATTTTTCCCATTTATGGTTATGCTCCTTTGTCCTGATTAAGGAATCTTTGCCTTTACCGAGATTTTGAAGATATTATTCTATGCTCTGTTATTGTTTAATCTCATATTTACAGTCTGTAATTGATTTTTGTATATGTTGTCGGTATGGGTATGGTTAAATGCGGGGAGTTAGCTACGCTCCCCGCAAAGAGGTTTTTTTCCGGTCGGGTCTCTCAGGCAGGGGTCGTCGCAAAGGATGAAAAAATAGTAGGAAACAGAAATAAAAAATAATATGCAGAGCCAAAGATATAGTTTATAAAGTAAAGGTTTATGAAAATAGACAAAGGGAAGATGTCTGGAAGATTATATCTCTTCTGGAGGAGATATAACAAAGACTCAACTTACACACAGGTATTTTATAGGGCAGATAGGGGCTCCCGTTGCCAAGGTCAACGGGATTTATGTAATAACAGGCAGTTTGGTTTAGGGTCAAAGTCTTCTAAAAGGCTACTACAGATCCTTTAGCTAACTCTATCTAGGTGAACAATGAATTACAAAATCTTCTTAGGGCAGACTTCTAAGTTTTTTTTTTTGTTGTTGAGACAGAGTCTCACTTTGTTGCCCAGGCTAGAGTGAGTGCCGTGGCGTCAGCTTAGCTCACAGCAACCTCAGACTCCTGGGCTTAAGCGATCCTACTGCCTCAGCCTCCCGAGTAGCTGGGACTACAGGCATGCGCCACTATGCCCGGCTAATTTTTTCTATATAGATTTTTAGTTGTCCATATAATGTCTTTCTATTTTTAGTAGAGACGGGATCTCGCTCAGGCTGGTCTCGAACTCCTGACCTTGAGCAATCCACCCGCCTCGGCCTCCCAGAGTGCTAGGATTACAGGCGTGAGCCACCGCGCCCGGCCAAGTTTTATGATAAGGCTATTACTTTAGCAGAAAACAGAGACATCTTGGCTCTGGTAATTGTGTTTTTGGAGACAGAGACGATCTCAGAAGTCAACATGAGCTGTGCCTTGTGCTAATTACTTTAACCGCGTAGTTCCGTCAGGCCCGGGCTTGGGCATTAGCATATCTATTGGATCAGCTCTCATCTCCGGTGGCCTTTG
The DNA here is from genome assembly GCF_041146395.1 of Eulemur rufifrons. NCBI lineage: Eukaryota > Metazoa > Chordata > Mammalia > Primates > Lemuridae > Eulemur > Eulemur rufifrons. Next base: position 100,683,360 of record NC_091012.1, read on the forward strand.
TCGTTCAGTTCCGGCAACCTATGGCTCAAGGTGAGGCCTGTCCTGTCTTTCAAAACAGGTGAGAACCATAGGCCCAGCTTACAGCTGTCTCTTTGAAATGCAGCTGTTACTGACCAATGAGATCCCCTCCTGAGGCGAGGCAGCTTTTGAACTAACACATTTATTTTTTCTTTAAGGCAAAGCCTTATTTGACTTCTGAAATCAAATCTTGTCTCCAAAAATACAGGGGGCATTTCTTTAAGTCTGTATTCTTAGGCTCAACAGGTAAAGGCCCATTTTTGTTGTTGTTGAAATGGACATCCAGTGAACCCAAAATCACTTACTGAAAAGATCATTTTTTTCCCTTTTGTAGTGTCATCTTTTTCACAAATCAACTCACTGTGTTATATATGTGGGTTTGGTTCTGGATTCTGCTCAGTTTGGTTTATTTGTCTATCCTTTTATGGATATCACTAGTGGTCTTGATTTAACTTTATAATATGCCTTATGGTCATGTAAGTCCTACAGTTTTGTTCTTTTTTTTCTTCTATAATGCCTTGGTTACTGTTGGTCTTTTGAATTTCCGTATACATTTTAGAATAATCTTGTCAATTTCCACAAAAATTCTTCCTGGTATTTTGATTGAAATACCATTTAATAGGTCAATTTGAGGAACACATATCATTGTACTTTACCCCTAAATATCTCAGCATTCATCTCCTAACATTAGCAACATTTTGTAATAATTAATTACCATCATCTCACTAAGGAAAATGAACAACAATTCCCTAGTATCATCTAATACCTACTCTTTCACAGGCCTTTTATAGCTGGTACTTAAAACCATCATCCAACCTAGAGCAATGTATTGTTATGTTTTTTGAGATTGCATTGATGTTGTTTTCTTTATTTTGTTGAACTTGTGAATATTTATATATTTAGAACTTTTCGATCCATTGCAGTCATTATTTCCTTTGTTGCTCAAAGTGTCCAGTCATGGCTAGTAGAAGCCCGTTCATGTTGGCTTCTGTGTCTTTTTTATTATATAAATTTTCAAATCTATTCAAGGTAGAAAATAGTAAAATAAGCATGCCTGTATCCATTCCCCAGCTTCAACAATTAATACCATTTGGCGAATTTTGTTTTATCTATTCTCCTCACATATTTTTTTTCCACATCCCAGACATCATGTCATTATACAGGTAAATAACTCATTATGCATCCCTAACTCATGGGTGCACTGAGTAACCACCAGGCCATTATAACACTTAATAGAGAAACAGTAATTCCTTATATCATGTAATACTCAGTCTATATTCAAATTTACATGATTGTTTTAAACATGTCTTTATATAGCAGCTTTGTGAAGTCAGTATCCAGACGGGCTATTTATTGCCACTGGGTGTTTTTCTCTCAAGTCTCCTTTCTCATAAAGCCCTTTCATAGCCCCCCTTTTAAAAGACTATTGATTAATTATGGAAACTAAGTCATTAGTTCTATAGAACGTCTCATATTCTGGATTTAAATGATTGCTTCCTCGAGGTGACATTTGTTTTCCCATCGTGTTTCTTGTTCACTGGCATTTAGAAATAGTGGCTTGATTAGATTCAATTTCAGTTATTGTTGCATTTTATCATGTCTGGTTTTATTTTTTTCTTACTGATGTTAGGATTGATTTGTCATTTCAGGTGTTGTCAGTCTGATCCCTCAATTGTAGCTTTTCCAACCAACCTTTCTCCTATTGGTTTTAGCAGCCATTGATGATAATTGCCTAGATTCATTATTTCAGTAGTGGTTGAAAAATAGTGATATCTAATTCTTTCAATCCTTCTGCATTATTAACTGGAATTATTTTATAAAGAAGACATATTCCTTATCAGCTATTTTTTTTGTCTTGAAATGCATTTCATAGCAGAGAGTCCGGATAAATGCTGCTGCTGCTGCTGCTGCTGCTGCTTTTTTGTCCACTTATCAATTTTCACAGTAATGACTTGGTTTCTTAGTGATGTACATCGTTTTCTTTAATATCGTTAAGAATTCATGGATTTTTAGTAGAATCTCAGTGATCTTGGCTATATTTGTGGCCTGCTGTCCCCCCTTTGGGGATGTTGTAAGAGGGCCCCCCTACTGGGATTGTTCAGATTTTAACCCGGCTCTTCTGCAGCGAGTCGTCTCTGAGTATAATAAGCCTTGGGGTTTAGGGTCCCCACAGGGGCTTTTGTTTTTTTATCCACTTAGTGGCAGCCTGTAAGATGCGTCCCCGTTTTTCTGTGTTAAAAAGGGTAAGAAGGAGCTGTCTGTAGTCGGCCCATGTCGCGTTATGGGTCTGGAAGACAGACTGTATCAAATTTATTGTCCCCTGGGGTCTCTCGGTATAGGATGGGGTGTGATGTTTTTAATTTAACAGGCTAGTAGTTGTGAAGGGTTGATAAATTAAGGTGGGGTGACCCAGTTGAATCTGTCTTTTTTCACCTGTCCGGGCCCTCCCTCAAGGGATACTGACCTCGCAGATCGACCCCTGGGGTGTAGGGCGAGAGTATCGGTGGACTAGGGGTTCCTCTGGAAGGAGAGGCAGCGTCAGTGGTCTCAAGCCATCGCCCAGAGAGAAGGGCAGAGCTTTTGGACTTAAAGAAGACTGTTCCCTTAGACCCCTCAGGGCTCTTGACTGGAGTCTGAGGTCCGGGGTCAGCACTTGTTTCCAGTGAGGTGGCCTGAGAAGAGGCCGGAGAGGCTAACTGCTTGGGTGGCTGACGTCGGCGCCCCGGAGCATATGGTGGAGGCAAATCGGGGCTGAGTTCCTCCGGGTCTCCTACCAGGATGGGTGAGCCTGAGGCCCCTTTTACTGGCCCTCGAGAGTCCCTAGTTAGTTTTCTTCTCTCTCCTTTCTTTGCTACTAGTATATGGGAAACAAGACCCCTAAGCCAAGGCGGGGGATTCAGTACTAGTTGCAGCCGAGTATCTATCAATATAGGGGACTTGGTCCGGGTGACCTGGGTGCCCTGTCACTACTGTCCACACTGTCCGAGTGATATCCTTGTCTAGGGTGCCCTCTAGTGGCCACTCCACTCCAAAAGTAGGTCATTTTGATTCACACAGTGCCCTCAGCTTGGAGGCCATCATTTTGAGCCCATAGTCCCCAGTAAATTCTTTCTTAAAGGTTTTAATTATGATCTCTAAGGGTGTGGGTTTGCCCTGACTTCCACCCATAGTTCCTGGAGTCCGGCTTTTACCGAGGCCCCTCACAGAAAGAGAAAGACAGCTTTCGCTTCGTTCGTTTCTGCCCAGTCCTCTCACGAGGATATTTCAGGCCCCTCTCAGCATTGGCGGGCCGGTGATCCCTGCTATCACGTTCGTGTTGCCCTAAGCCGTATAGGTGGCCCTGGAACCGCTGATCGGAACTTAACATTCACTTTGGCCCTATGGAGGGGAGGTGGGAAGCCCGCTCTGTGTCCCTCTCATGTATATTTTACGCACTCTCCATCTGTATACTTCCTCCCCAACCTAGCGGAGCTCGGTTTCTCGCTTTAAGTGACACTCGGGAGTCCGCGGGGCTTGATCAGGCCCCCCAGCCCCCATTCTGTTCAGGGGAATGGGTCTAAGGCCCCAGGGCTCCCTACCATGGTTTAGATGTCTGCCCATGAGCCTAGTTCCTCCCCTGGGCCGAGCCCAGGCTGGGTGCTTTGGGCAGGGACTCCTGTGGTGGCGTTGCTCCTGTCAGTGGCAATAGCAGGCCTCCGGACCGCTCTCAGTGGCAAGTGTCACCTGGGGCGGAATCCGGGGACCCTGCGGTATAGCCTAGGGGCAGGCAAGTTGCTCTGGGTCGTGTCAGCCAAAAGCACTCCTGGCTGGCTCGCCAAAATGTTGTAGGAGGAGAAGGGGGCGGCTTCTCCTAATGACTGCCCTAGACATTAGGTGAGGCAGAAGACAAGTGTTTATTTATTGGTGATGGTTAGAGGACAGGGTCTAAATTTTTGGTTCCGAATACAGAGTATAATAGTCCTTTATATATTTTTAGGAAGGGTGAGGGACACAGTTACAATATAGTTATCTCTATTTTTAGTGGGGACACGTTCCTAAACAGGCAGTGGTCAGACATATATGTCGGCCTTGAGTTTTTATCTTTCTGGTGTAGGCCTACTCTTTATAAATAAATTATAAAAGTCATAAAGTAAGTTAGTAATTTTATAATTTAGACTCAATAATTTCTATAACTTTAGTCCCTGGTACAGAGTTCCCATAAACTTTCTTTTTATTTTACAGGGGCTGGGGACCCCTACCACAATAGTAGATGGCTAAATATGGAGGGGAGGGAGAAATTCAGGACGATGCTATTTTTGTTTCTAGCATGAGTGACTTAGTAGATGCCGTGCCATTACTGAAATGGAGACAATAGAAGAAGAAAAGATGGGGCAGAGAGGTCACGTCCACTTTCACGTGTTTGTGGGATAACCAGGCAGATGCATCTGGCTAGCAGTTAAATATATTGTTTGGCACTTGAGAGAAAGATCTGAGGTAGAGGTAAAAGTTGGGAGCTTATTGACATGGAAAAGATAGTTGAAACCACGGGGGTAAACAAGATTGCGTAGGGCAGTACAGTCCTACAGAAAAATAATGTGAGCCACATATGTAATTTTTTAAATAAACTTTTTATTTTAGAATAGTTGTAGATTTACAAAAAAATCACCAAGATAGTAGAGTTTCTCTATACCACACACTCAATTTCTGCTATTGTTGGCATCTCAAATTACTAATGTACATTTGTCACAACTAATGAACCAGTATTGATACATAATTATTAACAAAAGCCCGTACTTTATCAGATTTCCTTAGTTTTTTTTTTTTCTATTCCAAGATCCCATTCAGGATATCACATTACATTTAGTCATCGTGTCTCCTTAGCTTACCCTTAGTTATGACAATTTCTCAGACTTTCTGTGGTTTTTGAAGACCTTAACTGTTTTGAGGAGTATTGGTCAGTTGTTTTATAGAATGTTCCTCAATTTGAGTTTGTCTGATGTTTTATCATGGTTAAACTGGGTTATGGGTTTTTTTTTAGAGGAATAGTGCAGGGATAAAGTACCGTTCTCATCACATAATAGTAGGAGGACATGCTGTGAACATGACTTACCTGTGATGAGGTTAATCTTGATCACTGGGCTGAGGTAGTGTTTGCCAGGTTACTCCTTTGTAAAATTAGTTTTTTTCCCCTTGCCATTCTGTACTCTGGAAGGAAGCCAGTATGTGCAGTCCAAATTTAAAAAATGGGTGTTAAGCATCTCCTTTTTTGTGTGTGGTGGGGGTAGGAGCTACATATATTGTTTGGATTCTCTATAGGAGATTTGACTACTGTCTTCCATTTACATTTTTATTCAGTCATTTATCTATATCAATATTGACTCATGGATTTTTATTTTATACTTTGGGTTATAATCCAATACTACATTATATACTTTGTTGCTCAAATTGTTCCAGCTTTGGTCACTGGGGCAGTTTCCGATTCAGTCCTGTGTCTCTTGACATACTCCCATCATTTTGTTTTTTGAGGACTCCCTTATTTTCTGGAACTACAAGATGCTGCAGGCTCATGTCATATATGCCATGCCTCGGCCCGAGAATTAGCCATTTCTCCAAGGAGATTTCTCCACTGAGATTTCTTTTATTAGAGAATGGTGTTACATACCAAGATCTGACTGTTGAGTGTACTCGTTCCTGTCAGCGTGCCATTGCTTCTGGGTCCTCTCAGCAGACAGAGTTAGCAAATATGTTTGCTAACTATGTCTACACACATATTTATAAATATATATATATTCCATCTTTACTTATTTTAAGCTAAACATGAGTTTCTATTGATGTCTCTGATTCTAATCCAGTACCCTAAGCAAGGTTTATTCTAGCCCTCCCCCCTTGCTTATTTGTAACCTCCTACTCCAGTGAGGAACCTGACTCCTACCCCCCCCATCCATTTACTGATTTGTTCAATCTCAGTGTGCACAGACAGCAGTTTCAGGATTATTAACCCGTACTTCCACAAGAAACAACTTTACCAACTAGAGAACCCCGCTTGTGTACAGTTTCTTTTGTCTTTAGTCTTGCAGTCTCTACTCATTTCCAAAGTTACCTAGGATGGTGCCTTGCCTTTTCTTCCTACCCTCTTCAGGGAGGTTCTGTCATACATTTGTAATTCAGTTAAAATTTCTGTCATAGCCTGCATTCCATCCTGAGATCCCCTGCCGTCCTAGTTGACAAACCCCACCCCCCACCCCAGCTTTTCCCTCTCAACCCAGCTTTTCCCTACTGGGGAACAAAAGGCCCCTAGTTGATTTTTTTAAAATTTGCATATATTAAGGTTCACTCTTTGTGCTGTGGGTTTTGGCAAATGGATAGCATCATGTACCACTACAGTGTCTTACATAGTAGCTTCACCACTCTAAAAAACAAACAACCTGTACTTCATCTAGTCAACCCTCCTGTGTCCCCAAATCTTTGGCAACCACTGACCCATTGGCCTTATAGTTTTGTTTTTGAACAGTGTCATCTTAATGGAATCATGAAGTATGTATTCTTTTCAGACTATCTTTTTAACTTAAAATATGCATTTAAGATCACCCACGTTGTTGTGTGGATTAACAGCTCCTTTTTATCACTCTTTTGTGTTGTTATATTACATTTCTATATGTTTAGGCCCCCAAACCAATTTTATAGCTATTGTTTTATGCCATTGATGTTTAAATACATTAAGAGAAGAAAAGAGAAGAAATATGTAATTACACTGTTTTTGTATTTACCTTCATAATTGCCTTTACCATTGCTCTTTGTTTTTTGTATGGATTCCTAGTACCCTTGGAGTCACCTCCTTTCAGCCTGAAGAACTTCTTTTAGTATTTCTTTCAAATCACGTTTGTAATACAAATTCTCTTGGTTTTTGTTACCTGGGAATATTTTTTATTCTGCCATCATTTTTTTCCTTTTCAGTTAGTAATTCCATTTTTTAATCGATATATAATGCACAGAAAATAAAATTTGATATTTTAAGGTATAAAATTCAGTGATCTTTTTTGGTGCAATCATCACCACCATCTAATTCCTGAACATTTACATCATCCCCAAAACTAATACACTTTCTTTCTTTCTTTCTTTTTTTTTTTTTTTGTTTGAGACAGAGTCTTTCTCTGTTGCCTGGGCTAGAGAGCCATGGCGTCAGCCTAGCTCACAGCAACCTCAAACTCCTGGGCTCGAGTGATCCTCATGCCTCAGCCTCCCGAATAGCTGGGACTATAGGCGCGTGCTACCGTGCCCAGCTCATTACTTTCTGTCTCTCTGAATTTGGCTATTCTGGACAATTCATATAAATGGAGTCTTGTAATATGTGGCCTTTTGTGTCTGGCTTATTCCACTTAGTATGATATTTTCAAAGTTTATCCATGTTGTAGCATGTGTCAGTACTTCATTCCTTTTTATGGCTGAATGATATTCCATTGTATGAATATATCACCTTTTACGTTTCCATTCATCAGATTGTAGATGGACAAATGGGTTGTTTCCACTTTTGGGCTATTATGAGTAATGCTGCTATGAACTTCTGGTATACTTTTTTGTGTGGACATATGTTCTTATTTCTCTGGGGTACATACCTAGGAGTGGAATTGCAGGGTTGTATGATAACCCTCTATTTAACTATTTGAAAAACTACCAAACTTTTCCAAAGTGGCTCTACCATTTTCTGTTCACACCAGGAATGTATGAGGGTTCCAATTCTCCACATCCTTACCAACACTTGTTATTTTCCTGTTTTTTTATTACTACCATCCTAATGAGTGTGTATAATAAGGAATCTGACTCCATTTTTAAAATATTTGACTGCTAACATCTTTGAAGCCTCACCTCTCTCTTCGCCTTGTTAGAACCGGTTTCCCTCAGCCCCAGGAACAGATAGGCAGAGTCACCAAGGCTGCAACAGACAAAGGAGTTTATTTTCTAGCCCGGGCTAGGGTCCAAGGCTCAGAGCACCAGCGCAGTGGTCTCTCCACGAGCCAGGACCCCGCCCTGGGGTGGGCACTAAGCTTTTATAATTATCAGTAGGTTACATGTATGGGGCACACGCCCCCACCCCCCTTTTAGTTCATTTGCTCTTTCAAAAATGGCTGATAGTATTGGCTCCTGATTGGCTGGTTTCCAAGGGCTCTGGCTCCTGATTGGCCGGTTTCCAAGCCGGGACTTTGGCTCCTGATTGGCTGGTTTCCAAGCCGGGGCTCTGGCTCCTGATTGGCCGGTTTCCAAGCCGGGGCTCTGGCTCCTGATTGGCCAGTTTCCAAGACGGGGCTTTCAGTTATTACTAGCGGCATTCTGGGGAGGGGGAGGGCCTGCGTTGGGGAAACCGAAACTTAGGCCTATCCTAGGAGGTCCAGTCTGTCATGGAGTTACTGTTTTCCTTCCTGCTCTACAGCCTTCTGCCCTACATCTGGGCAGGTCGGTAAGAAAATGTGGGCGCTTCCTCCTTCAGAGCTAGCAAGAGATTCAAATCATGCAAGTGCCTTCCTGCAAGAGAGAACCCTCATTCTGACCTCAGCCTCTAACCATGATAAAATACCAAATCAATCTGCTTTCCTTGCTATTTCTAACCTACTTTGGAGGCTTGGCCTGCTCTCCCCAGAAAAGCTACATTTATGTGAGTAGTAAACCTTTTCTTTGTGAGGGGTTATCAATCTGAACATTGAAACCAAATTTTGGGTGGCGTCCCTCCTTCCTCTGCAGAGTGGCAAGAACAATTGGCATATTGTGCATGGTACCCAGACAATGACAGCTACCATGGGGGAGGAGGTGTCTTTCTTTAATTGCTTTGGCTTGCTAAGTGGTTTTGCTGCCTGATGGCAAGCATGGACGTTGAGCTTTCAGGCTAGCTTGTGCTTTAGTTGTGCTATGCTCTGTTGCGTTGTTGATTCCTACAGAACCTCTGTTACAGATTTAGCCAAGACATTAATCGGGTGTCGGGCAGATGTGGAGCGGGGGAGAGGATGGGTGTATACATACTTAATGAGTGCGATGGGCACCATCTAGAGTATGGACACGCTTGAAGCTCTGACTCAGGGCAGCAGGGGGACAAGGGCAATATACGTAACCTAAACTTTTGTACCCCCATAATATGCTGAAATAAAAGAAAATTTAAAAAAAGACATAAGTGTAGATAATTTAATTGGGCATTTAGGAACTGGAGTATGAAATTAGGGCCCTCCTTAAAGTGGCCCTAGGGCATGTGTTCTGGCCCAGACCTATCCGTGTGTCTTAGAGTAAAGCTGTGACTGACGCTAGGCTCAGGAGAATGACTATGCCTATGAACCACTGGTTGTCTCAATCAGGCTTTGACAGCTGACTCCCCATCAGGTGGTCACTCTCCAAAGAGCAGTCATGGTGGGGAGGAAGAGGGTGAGAGAGAATGAAGAGAAAAGGAACAGCCATTATGTGGCTTCCTGAGGGGTCTGCACTCCTAAGAGCAGATGGCTCAGCAGGACCCTTAAATACCTCTGTTGCTGCCGCTGCCGCCGCCGCTGCCCACACCTGTGCCTCCCTTGCAACAAAGATCCTAATCCTCAAGATTACGGGAAAAACATCCATGGCACCCCTGTGGCACACAGAAAGGGGATAATTCAAACCCACCTAAAGCCCCTGGTCTTTAAATCCTATATAACCACCATTGTCATTGGGGGAGGCCCCTTACAATAACAATGCTAATTTGAGATTTTCTGCAGGAAGAAATTTATAAATATGAACAAGGTAGAGAACCCCCTGAAACATCTCCAGTAACAACAACAACAAAAAAAGGAAGTACAGTCATATGCGGCATAATGATGTTTTGGTCAATGACAGACTGCGTATACAGTGGTGGTCCTATAAGATTATAATGGAGCTGAAAAATTCCTATCACCTAGTGACGTAGCTGTTGTAACATCATAACACAATGCATTACATCTGTGGTCCCCAACTCCCAGGCCATGGCCCAGTACCAGTCGATGGCCTGTTAGGAACTGGGCCGCACGACACCGCCTGAGCTCCACCTGACCCCCCAAAAAGACTTAGGAACCCCACCTCACGGCAGGAGGTGAGCAGTGGTATTTACAGCCACTCCCCATGCTTGCATCACCACCTGACCTCCACCTCCCCCCTCCCCCGACTTTGGGCCATGGAAAAATTGTCTTCCATGAAACTGGTCCCTGGTGCCAAAAAGGTTGGGGACCACTGCATTACATGATTGCAGTGATGCTGGGTATATAAACCTACTGCATTGCCAGTCATATAAAAGTATAGCTCATATAAGTATGTATAGTACATAATAATACTTGGTAATAAATGACTATGTTTACATATTATAATTTTTGTCATACTTTTTTTATCATTGTTTTAGAGTGATTCCTTCTACTTATAAAAAACGTTAACTGTAACAACCTCAGACAGATTCTTCAGGAGGTATTCCAGAGAAGGCATTGTTATCATAGGAGGTGACAGCTCCATGTGTGTTACTGCCCCTGAAGACCTTCCAGTAGGACAAGGTATGGAGATGGAAGACAGTGATATTCATGATCTTGACCCTGTGTAGGCCTAGGCTAATGTGTGTGTGACTTAGTTTTTAACAAAAAACTTTAAAAATTAAAAAAAAAATTAATAGAATAAAGATATAAAGAAGGAAGATATTTCTGTACAGCTATACAATGTGTTTGTGTTTTAAGCTAAGAGTTACTACCAGCAAGAGTCAAAAAGTTTAAAAAATTAAAAAGTTTATAAAGTAAAAAGTTACAGTAAGCTAAGGTTAATTTATTATTGAAGAAAGAATGTTTTGATAAATTTAGCATAGCCTAATGGTACAGTGTTTATAAAGTGTACAGTAATGTCCTAGGTCTTAACATCCATTCACCACTCACTGACTCACCCAGAGCAACTTCCAGTCCTGCAAGCTCCACTCATGGTAAGTGTCCTATACAGATGTACTAACTTTTTTTTTATCTTTTATACTGTATTTTTACTGTATCTTTTCTATGTTTAGATACACAAGTACTTACCATTGTGTTACAGTTGCCTGCAGTATTCAGTACAGTAACATGCTGTACATATTTGTAGCCTAGGAGCAATAAGCCATACCATAGATGTGTAGTAAGCTATGCCATCTGGGTTTGTGTAAGTACACTATGATGTTTGTATAATGACATCGAAATCATCTAATGACACATTTCTCGGAACATATCTCCATTGTTAAGTGATGCATGACTATAAAAGAAAGAAAAAAACCTGGATTTGAGAGAAGCAGAAACAGATCCACAATTTGACCCAGTTAGAATCCAAAATTTACCAGAAGATTTTACTAAAGCAGAAAGATTAAAAAAGGGTACTTGCTGATTGGTGCTGAAATGCAGCGGTTAGCAAACGTTCTAGAGCTCAATACTGGGACTCAAGTTAGTTAAACCTCAGGATCCCACTAAGTTTAACTAAGATACCTCCTATAATCTTAGGATAATTCCTGAACTTAAAAAAGAGGACAAATAAGTATGCCTCGTCTTGACTATTAGAACTACTGCCTTGCTTGAATTCCTCACATTTGTACCACTCATTGTCTTAAAATATCCTATAGTGGTTATGAGCACTCAGATCAAATGAATGATAAAATTAAAATTTAAGTCTTCGGCACATACAAATTGGTTTGACAGATTAGGATCCCATGGACTATACCTCCAGTTAAAATAGTTAATACAGCCCACTGTAAATTAGAACAGAGTCAACAAAGATCAAAACCCATGGTACAAGGCCTATTTGTTGAAAGGGTGATTTTCCCCACTGCTTCTTTTTTTTTTTTTTTTTTTTTTTTGAGACAGAGTCTCACTCTGTTGCCCAGGCTAGAGTGAGTGCCGTCGCGTTAGCCTAGCTCGCAGCAACCTCAAACTCCTGAGCTCAAGCGATCCTCCTGTCTCAGCCTCCCGAGTAGCTGGGACTACAGGCATGCACCACCATGCCCGGCTAATTTTTTCTATATATATTTTTAGCTGTCCATATAATTTCTTTCTATTTTTAGTAGAGATGGGGTCTCGCTCTTGCTCAGGCTGGTCTCGAACTCCTGAGCTCAAACGATCCGCCCACCTCGGCCTCCCAGAGTGCTAGGATTACAGGCGTGAGCCACCGCGCCCGGCCCCCACTGCTTCTTTAACCAACTGAATTTGGCCTGTTCTTAAACTTCAAATGAATGGCATCTAATGGTGGATTACCATAATGCTAATGTTGTGGTCCCACACATTAAGGTCCCTATACCCAATATGATTGATATTATTGATTCCATCCAATCTGAGACTCATAAGTATTTTGCCATTATAGATTTGTCTAATATGTTCTGTTCAGTGCCTATTTCAACAGCCTTTCAGCCTCAGTTTGCCTTCACCTCTGAAGAGACACAGTACCCATTTACCTGGCAATTCATGGGGTACCTCAACAGCCTTCCCATCACACACAGTCTTCTCAGGCAAGATCTTAACTGCATCCAGCTTCTTCCAGGAGCACAGGTATGACGTTACATTAATGACATCTTCCCCTGAGGAGATTTCATTTGGCACCCTCATTCAGGAAATACAAATAGTCACAAAGTTGCTCACAAAATGAGATGGGTCATTGTGCCACACATAGTACAAGGCCCTATCACCTTGTTTAACGCATTGACTGCCACACTAGAACAACATTTTTTTCCTTGGGGCCATAGTGTTTTATTATGAAAATAGAATAAAAACTTCAGAAACAAAACGATCCTTTCTAATTTAGTAAAAAATTTGTTATTTTTTATTGTTTTTGTGTATGAGTTATAATTGTCAATATTAATTATAACAATAAGAACATCAACGAGTAAGATTTTCATGAACCAACTGCAGGGTTTTGCCCAGGGGGCCACCCATCACATAACATGTATGCTACAGCATGGCAGCGCCAGTTGCCTGTGTACCGCACGGCTCCCAAGGTAAAGAGACATGTGAGTTACATATGCTTCATGAGGCCCTGGGCTCAAAACTAGTATGAATTGAATACAACTCACATGGCAGTTAATGTGTTAAATACCTAAAAATTGTTTGGTAAATTGAGGACCACTGTGTCTCTGACACTGTCAAGAAAGCAGCTATTGACCCTCCTAGCACCCACAACTTTTCCTTTAGGCTCATTTGCATTCTGGAGGCAAAATATTCCTCATTTATAAATTTTACTGAAACCCATTTACACTGTTTCTTGCAAATTAATACATCTTAAATGGGGACCCGTCCAACAAAGGCTCCAGAATCTGTCAGAATTGCAATATGACAAACACTGTTGTCATGACCCCGGCTGCTGCTTCACCATAGAGGTTTTAGCAGCCTCCTCATTTCTCCTAGAGTCTCTGGACCACCCGTGATTGCCCCAAATTTCCCATGGATTTTTGATGCAAGAAATTGCCTTCCTTTGACCTGTTCTGTACACCACTAGAGTGACAATTGCTGGCTACATAGTGGGCTCTCTAGAAATAGAGGCTGTCACAACCGTTGAGCCCCTGACCCTCTATACCCAGCTGCCTGTCATGCCCTTGGGTCATGGAAGTCAGGCACCATAGCTGGGCATGGCTACTAAGGCCCAGCTACAAGATGGAGCCAAACCTGGGCCTTCTGGCATCTACTACATGTAGGAGGAGGGTGGCCTCCCCTGTCTTCAGTTCCTTGCTAAGTATGGTGCTAGAGGAGGTCACCTCCGTCTCAGACCCTGTGGCCATGTGTAGAGCCCTTTAAGATCAGCAGGGTGGGCCGGGCACGGTGGCTCACGCCTGTAATCCTAGCACTCTGGGAGGCCGAGGTGGGCGGATCGTTTGAGCTCAGGAGTTCAAGACCAGCCTGAGCAAGAGCGAGACCCCATCTCTACTAAAAATAGAAAGAAATTATATGGACAGCTAAAAATATATATAGAAAAAATTAGCCGGGCATGGTGGTGCATGCCTGTAGTCCCAGCTACTCGGGAGGCTGAGACAGGAGGATCGCTTGAGCTCAGGAGTTTGAGGTTGCTGTGAGCTAGGCTGACGCCACGGCACTCACTCTAGCCGGGGCAACAGAGTGAGACTCTGTCTCAAAAAAAAAAAAAAAACAAAAAACAAACAAACAAAAAAAAAAGATCAGCAGGGTGAAAAGCAGTGGGAGTTTGTGTGCTTCACGGATGGCATCACAACCATTGCATACAATGGAATTTGCTGGAGAGCTGATGCTTTTCATGCCGTAAGCAAGATGTTCCTGATAAGGACAGGACATAGGGATCGGTACAGTTGGCCAAACTTCAGGCATTCACCTTAGCACTGAATGTTCTAGCTAACAATTGGCCCCAATCTGCACATTTTTATAGACTCATGGGCCATTGCCTAAGAGTTACCCCATTTGGGGAAAAGAATTCAAGAATCCCTAACCTCACAGATAGTCAAAATGTAAATCAAGGTAACACATATATCTACACATAGTAAAGTCACAAAGTAAGATCTCACCAAGAGAATCCTTATTTCTTTAGCGTTTAAGACATCATTTATAATGACCAAAGCACTCATTTCATTTCTTAGACTGCTGGGCATGCTGGGCTTAATGAAGGCATTCAACAAAACATTTACCTTCTTTACAGACTTTATCCTGCAGGACTCATAGAGCACCATAATGGCTTCATTAAACAAATTCAGATTTAATTAAAGGAAACATAGTACATGTCAACCATTAAGGGAAATATCAGGGGTGAATTGTAATAAAAGATTCTGACTCAATTTCTTTTTCCTGACTCGAGTTTCTGATATTTGCTTACATCTTTTAAGCTTCACCCTCTTCCCCTCTGCCCCACATCTGGGTGATTTGATAAGAAGCCCTGGTGCTGCCTCCTTGGTGCCGGGAAAAGATTCAAACCATGCAAGCCCCTTCCTGTGCCCCACCTCAGGCCCCAATCACAATGAAAATCCAAGCTGATCTCCTTTCCTTGTTCTTTCAAGCCATAGCTAACCTGCTTGGGAAGCCTCCCCTACTCTACCAAGAAAATCTTCATTTATGTAAGTATTAAACCTTTGTGTACCCCCTTGTGTGTGTGGTGTAACCAAACCAGTCTCAACACCCACCTAAACTAAATCTTGGGTGGGGGTCCCTTCTTCCTCTTCAGAGTGGCCACAGCAGTGTCAGATAGTACCTCATGGAGGTTTTGATTTGCATTTTCCTAATGACTAATGATGATGGGTGTATTTCACATGCTTATTGGCCATTTGTATATCTTCTTTGGAGAAAGTTCAATTCCTTTTCTCTTTTTTAATTGCATTATTTACCTTTTTTATTGTTGAATTGTGTGACTGTATATATGCTGGATATTAGATCCTTAATAGGTATATGATTTTCAAATATTTCTTCCATTTTATGGGTTGTCTTTTCACTTTCTTGATAGTGTCTTTGATGAACAAAAGGTTTTCATTTTGATGAAGTTCAGTCTATCTAGTTTGTTTGTTTGTTTGTTTGTTTGTTTTTTGAGACAGAGTCTCGCTTTGTTGCCCGGCTAGAGTGAGTGCCGTGGCATCAGCCTAGCTCACAGCAACCTTAAACTCCTGGGCTTAAGCGATCCTACTGCCTCAGTCTCCCGAGTAGCTGGGACTACAGGTATGTGCCACCATGCCCGGCTAATTTTTTCTATATATATTTTTTAGTTGGCCAGATAATTTCTTTCTATTTTTAGTAGAGATGGGGGTCTCGCTCTTGCTCAGGCTGGTCTCGAACTCCTGACCTCGAGCGATCCACCCACCTCAGCCTCCCAGAGTGCTAGGATTACAGACGTGAGCCACCGTGCCCACCCTGTCTGTCTAGTTTTTCTTTGGTTGCTTGTGCTTTTTTTGTCTTACATAAAAAATTGTTGCCTAATCCAAATTCGCAAGGATTTACACCTATGCTTTCTTCTATGGGTTTTATAGTTTTTGCTTCTACATGTAAGTCTTTGATCCATTTTGAGTTTATTTTTATATTAATATGTAGTGTGAAGTAGGAGTCCAATTTTATTTGCATGTGGATATCCAGTTGTCCCTGCATCATTTGTTGAAAAGACTATTCTTTCCCCAGTGAATAGTCTTGGCATCCTTGTCAAAAATTGATTTACCATAAATGTGAGGGTTTATTTCTATACTCTCAATTCTATTCATCAGTCCGTACAATTCTTCCAATACTACAGAGTCTTAGTAACTGAAACTTTGTAGTAAGTTTTGATATTGGAAGGTGGGACTCCTCAAACTTTGTTCTACTTTTTAAAAATTGTCTTGACTGTTTTGGGTTCCTTCTATTTCAGTATGAATTTTAGGATCAGCTTGTCTGTTTCTGCAAAAGAGGCAGTTAGAATTTTAATAGGAATTTCAATGAATCTGTAGGTCAGTTTGGGGATTATTGTCATCTTAATAATATTAAGTCTTATAATCTGTGAACTACAGTGTTTTTCTATTTTTTATGGTGTTTCAAATTTCTTTCAGCAATGTTTTATAGTTTTCAGTGTACAAGTTTTTCACCCCCTTGGCTAAATTTATTCCTAAGTATTTTATTTTTTTATGCTATTGTAAATGGGCTTTTTAAAAAGTTTTTTATCTGACATATAAAATTGTACTTATTTATGGGGTACAGTGTGATGTTTTCATACATGTATACATTGTTTAATGATCAAATCAGGATATTTAGGTGATATCCATATCCTCAAATATTTTTCATTTCCTTGTAATAAGAACATTCAAAATCCTCTCATCTAGTTATTTTGAAATATACAGTATTGTTAACTATAGTCACTCTGCTGTGCAATGTAGAACACCGGGACTTAGACTTGTTTTCTTAATTTTATTTTTGGATTATTCATTGCAAGATAGAGCTACAGTTTGACTTTTGTTTATTGATCTTGAAACCTGAAGCTCTGTGAACTCATTCATTAGTTCTAATAGTTTTTAGTAGATTCCATGGAATTTTTTTTTTTTTTTTTGAGACAGAGTCTCGCTGTGTTGCCCGCGCCAGAGTGCCAGTCATGGCGTCAGCCTAGCTCGCTGCAACCTCAAACTCCTGGGCTCAAGCGATCCTCCTGCCTCAGCCTCCCGAGTAGCTGGGACTACAGGCATGTGCCACTATGCCCAGCTAATATTTTCTACATATTTTTAGTTGTCCAGCTGATTTCTTTCTATTTTTAGTAGAGACGGGGTCTCGTTCTTTCTCATCCTGGTCTTGAACTCCTGACCTTGAGCGGTCCTCCCACCTCGGCCTCCTACAGTGCTGCTGGGATTACAGGCATGAGCCACTGCGTCCAGCCTTGGATTTTTTTGGTTAAAATTATCAGGTTTGGAAAATGTTTAGCTACTATTTCATCAAATATCTTCTGTGTTGCTACTTCTTTAATCTCCTTCTGAGACTTTTAATTACCTATGTATTAAGTTGTTTGCCATTGTTCAACAGTCCACTGATGCTCTGCTCACTTTGAAAAGAATTGTTTTCTCTCTTTCATTTTGGATGATTTTTATTGCCATCTTTTTAGGTTCTTTAATCTTTCCTTTTCCATTGTTTAATATGTATTCATCCAACTGGGTGTATTTTTCACTTCAGATACTATAGTTTACATCTCTAAAATTTTAATTTGAGGTCTTTGTTATATTTTCCACGCCTCTACTATTTTAATGAATACATTGTATCGTAACTGTTTTAATGTCCTTATCTGGTAATTCTAGCATCCATGTCAGTTCTTGGTTGGTTTCAATTTATTGATTCATTTTTTTCTTTTTGTAATTTCAAACTTCTTTGCATTGCTGGTGATGTTTGTTTGCATTCAAGCCTTGGGAATTTTACCTTGTTGGATGCTAGAAATTTTTGTGTACCTAAAAATTTCTTGAACTTTATTCTGGAATGTGATAAAGTTACATGGAAACAGTTTGATAACTTTTGTGTCTTGCTTCTAAGATTGGTTAGGTGGAACCAGGGCAGTGCTCAGCGTAGGGAAAATTACTCTATGCTGCCTGTTGGTAATAGGTACTGTTCCTGGCCTAGTGTAAGTAATGAAAACTATTCTTTCTAATTGTTTCAGGTGGTTTTTTACCCTACGTTGGGTAGTTGCCTCAATCTTACACTAATGGATACCCTGTTGAATACTCAATGGATCCTTTGCAGATCTCAGGAGTTCACCTTTTGTGCTGTCCCCCCATTCTGTTACTCTTGCCTGCAAATTTTAGCTACCTTTATTTCCCTGGACTCTCAGCTTTATCTCCTCACCTGGGGGGTTCTGCCAGGCTCCACCTCAGTTACCCTTGCCCATGGCAAGATCTGGAAACTAAAGGCAGTAAGCTGAGGCATTTTATAGGGTCACCTTGTTTCTTTACCATTTCTCAAGCATTGTTGTCCTTCACTGCCTGATCTCTATTGTCCTGAAAGTAATGGGCCCTTACGTATCTTCTTTTTGATTTTTCAACCAGTAGGGTAAATGCGCCCTGTTATCAAGTTCTGCTGAGAGTACAGTTTGAAAAGTATTAAGATTCTCATAAGTTTTCTGTGTAGGGAGTCATATCAACTCTAAATACTAACCATTTCCTTTATTCATTTCTAATGCTCACTCTCTTCCTCTTTCTCCTCTTCCTCCTTCCTTCATTTTCCTCCCACACATCTGGATAGGACCTCCAGTATAATGCTGAATGAAAGGGATGATAGCAGTGATTCCTGACTCCCATTATTAAAAGGGAAACACATTTCTAATGTCATTATTTGTTTTCTATAATGAAGCCTTTATGCTCTTCTTCCACACCAGTTTAGAAGTAGAGTTTGACAAGAATTTCCTGCAAGCACTTAAATGATTAACACTTGAGGGCTTAACTGTTGAACAATATTTATTGTAGGTCATCTTTCAAAGCACTTACCTATAGTAAGTCATGAGATGCCCACAACAAACCTAAGAGGTAGGTACTGTTATCATCCCCACGTTACACATGAGAGACAATGAGGTTAAATAGTTTTCCTAAGGTTGTACATAATAAATGGTGAAACTGAGATTCAAATCCAGGAAATCTGGCTCCAGATCCCAGGCTGCTTCTGCACTGCACTTCTCTGCACCTACTCTTAATTAATATGAGAGCATTAAATGTAATTGTCAGTTGGCTCATTTAAATGACCACAAAGACACTTCTAGCACTTAGTGTTCGCTTTTCAATTATTTATACCAGCCAAGTAACCACTATTAACAAACGTTATAAATAGTAGATATTTCCCCATAGGAGGAGACTAGGGATTAAGATTATAGCCCTCTTGGCAGGTTGGTTTTGAGGAATTTTGCCTACTAGATCAAAGTTCCGTGATTCTTGCTAGCCCATGAGTTTTGCTGGCTGAAGGCTGGGGATTGACTGTTTGCTACTTTCTGCTGTCTTAATGCTTTAGTGTCCTGCCCTGATGGTTCCAATTAACTCCAGGTATTTGCTCTAGAAAAAGATTCAGAGGTTCTTAACTATAAAGTTAAGAACCAATAAAATACACACTGCTGCCTAGGAAACCCCATTTACTCTTTGATGTCAATAATTAACTTCTTTCTGGACAAGTTTAAGAAACAGACCTAAGCTCATAGCCATTTGCAAAGCTGATATTTAAAGAAATGTAAAGATGCTGCTTGGAATCTTTAGGTGTCCATACCAAGAATGCAGTAATTCCATCACAGAGATTTCTTCTCTTTCCTGTTGACAGATTACAGGAATAATGTAAGGCCTATCTATGATTTAAATAACCCAGGTACCAGGAAATATTTGGACAAATTATAAATCTCTTAATAGATTAGTAGCTGTCTTTTTAAAAGGATTTATGAACATAATTTTCTAGCGATAAAAGAGCTGATGTGGACTTAGGACTGATGAGAAGAATAAGGGTTTAAACCAAAAATCATGTCTTTGTGAAAGTAGGAATTTCTATTTAAGATCTGGGTGAGGTTTCTCAGTGGCTTAAATTGACCTCAGTGGTAAGGATATAAAACTCTGCCATAAAGGGTAAAGCTGACAAAGGAAAGCTGGCTTGCAAACACTTGCAAAAATCACTTCAAAGTAAAATCACTTTCTTTTTTTTTTTGATTTTTAACAAAAATAATATTTTATTAATGATGAACTAAGCACATCCTGCAGTTTCCCTTTTTTTCCCCCCAAACTCTAGAAATGATAGGAAAAATATTTAACGTATTCATAGATGTGTTAAAAAACAAGATGAGGCCCGGCACGGTGGCTCATGCCTGTAATCCTAGCATTCTGGGAGGCCGAGATTGGAGGATTGCTTGAGGCCAGGAGTTTGAGATCAGCCTGAGCTAGAGCAAGAACCCGTCTCTACAAAAATAGAAAAATTAGCTGGCCATGGTGGCATCCACCTGTAGTCACAGCTACTTGGGAGGCTGAGGCAGGAGAATTGCTTGAGCCTATGAGTTTGAGGTTGCAGTGAGCTATGATGATGCTTGGGCAACAGAGCGAGACTCTATTTCAAAACAAAAAAAAAAAAATAAAATAAAAACCAGATGTATTTTCAGACATTGTGAGAAATTCTCTGCTAAAATCAGATGAGATTGAATCTGAACAGGGTAGTGGCAGTCCAGTGTGCATGTGGGAATCCAATTATACTATAGTACTACCACAAGAAGTGGGAGCTCTATTCACAGATTGCTGGTGGTGGAAGCCGGAAGCAGAAAGAAGCCTCGTAACGGGAGCCGGTGTAGTACAGTGGTAGCATCCAGGCCTATTCTCCCTACACCCCATCCTGGCCTCCCTGCTGTATGTCATCTTGTAAGTGTCTGCAACTGCTGTATCCAGATAGGAGCAGTGTCTCAAGTGGCTGGCAATAGCAGGGAGTGGGTAAGCCTGGAAAACTAGCTACAGAGGCATCTTTCCTTGTATCACATTCTACCCATCTGCCAATCTGACTGAAACCACTTGTCGCATAAGTTCCAACAGTCCAATATGCTTATGTGGCATAAGTTCCAACAATCAAATATGTACTTCCTTCAAGGACACCTTCACTCCAAGGCCAGCCACCCAAGTCAAGAAAGTTTCAATCTAATGGGAATCTCAGTAGAAAAATGGACTCACAGTAAAGAATCTTCAGATACTTGAGTAGCTGCTTCAAATAGAGTAAACAAACAAACAAACAAACAAAAAAAAAAAAATTCACTTGCGGAAACAGCAAATAGAATTGGAACAATTCTTTAGCATAAGCATTATACTGTTGAAGAGATGCACACATACTGGATCCATGAAGCAAGAACAGGCATTGTAAGAAGGAACCAAATTGAAGATCTCAAAAATGAAAAAATTTTTTAAATAAAACACTCAATAGATGTTGCATGGCAAAGTGGGTACACTGATGACTGATTTAATGAGCTAGAAGATTGGACAAAGAAATTCTTCCAGATTGGAGGAGGAGAAGAAAATAGGTGGACGCATGAAAGAAAATTTAGGAGACATGGAGGGTAGATCCAGAAGTGCTGACACCAGTCTAATTGGAGTGCCAGGAGAACTGGAGAAAACAAGGAGGGGAGATATGGCAAACTTGTGCAACTGCCATTCTCTAACTCCCTTTCCATGCTGGCCAGCCCGTCTCCCACTATAGAGGCTGCAAATGCCCACAAATTGCTTTTCTAACCACCCTTACAGCTGGGGCATGGATGTGTGACACAGTCCTGATTGATGGGACTTGACAAGAGTTCTTCTAGGGGACTTCTATGGAAGGTATTTCTGCACAATACTCAAGAGATACACAAGGAAAAACTGCTTTCCTGTGTTTGGATTTGCTGTCCAGAGCTGTGGTGGTCTTCTTGCAACCAGAGAGAGAAAAGCAATTCTGAGAAGGCAGAACCAAAAGATGGTTCTTGAGTCCTTGCATATGTTAGATATTACTCCCCTGTATGTTTTAAAGATAGCATATACCTTCTTCCATTCTCTCTGTTACCTGTCTTTTAACTTTGTTAATGTGGAGCCTTTCATGGGCAGAAATATTAATAATTTTGATGTGATCAAATTCTTGTTTTCCTGTATGGTTTGTGTTTTCGAAGTTAAAATCACTTTCAAATTGCTTATGTGTTTTTCTGACTGTGAAGTAGTATTTAGCACGTTTCAACAAAGGTCTGTATAGCAATATACTAGGTATAAATTTTAAAAGACAGATAGTATTAAAAAGGACTCTGGAGTGAATCTGTTTCCGTAGAGTTGTAAGTGACTTAAGAATCTAGAGGTGGAATTTTTGGAATCATTTAAAAAATCAAATCTCTGCTACTTTGGAGACTGTTTATGTGAAGGTTTCTTAGGCCCATTCCTCTGTCAGAGCTCTTTTGGAGAGCAGTATTTCTTAATTTTATTCCAGTTAGATTCACTACTATTTGAACGTTTATCCCAAATCTTACTGATAGTTTCAGTACTTAAAATTATCTCAATCTATCAAGTCGCACTGCCCCTCCTTATTTTTCTTTTTATTCCTCTCGTATGTAGAATTACTAGTGTGTCCACATTAGGGGATAATTCCTTATCTGTGGGAAGATGTGTCTTTGTGTCCTGTGTGTACGGAAACCTGATCCAGGCAGAAACCTTTGAGCAGTCGACTGCATAAACAGCTTCAGATCCATGACAAACCTTTCCCTTCCTGTTCCATCCTTATTCTTTTGTTCTTTCTGAAAGAGAACTGTTTTATAAGAAAATTCTGTATTCTCCTTATTTCTATGTTATTAAATAAGATTCAACCTTCCTCCATTTCTGCCAGAAAAAGAACTGTGTTCTACAAGCTTACTTTTTTCCTACAATCTTACCTAATAAAATTCTAGTGCCTAGCCTTAAAAATTCAAGTGTTCATAATTGGCAAAATGAGTCTCCATGCCTATAGCTGTAAAGGGACACATACCATTTTGTATTATAAAAGTAATTCAAATAATCTTTTTTTTTTTTTTTTGAGACAGAGTCTTACTCAGTCACCCCAGGTAGAGTGTAGTGGCCTCATCACAGCTCACTGCAACCTCAAACTCCTGGGCACAAGTGATCCTCCTGCCTCAGCCTCCCGAGTAGCTGGGACTACAGGTACGCACCATGACACCCGGCTAATTTTTCTATTTTTAGTAGAGATAAGGTCTCGCTTTTGCTCAGGCTGGTCTTGTACTCCTGAGCTCAAGTGATCTTCCCACCTCGGCCTCCCAAAGTGCTAGGATTACAGGTGTGAGCCACTGCACCTGGCTTCAAGGAATCTTATTTGATGTAAAAATCAGTATGTCCACAAGTATTTTTATTTTGTTTTCTTTTGCTACATGGACACTTGTATGAATATATAGAGCTGTTAACCAACCTGTTCTCTTCTTGGTTAATATAACTCTGTCCTTCAAATTTTTATTCCAACAAATGGAGTCCTGTAAGTCAAAGGTTCTCAAAGTGTGGTCCAGGGAGCCCTGGGTGTCCATGTGACCCTTTCAGGGCTTTTCAAGATCAGACCTATTTTCAAGTAATACTAAGATGTTTTTTGCCTTTTAAAATTTCATTATCTTACAAGTATACAGTGGATTGTTAAAAGAAATATCAGTTATGATGAGTTCCAATTTTGATTATCCTATTCAGGCCTGAGACCGTATTGCACAACTTCTATTGTTACCTTATATGCATATTGGAGAATCTGATGTTCTGAGGCAAGGAGGTTTTAGAAGTACTGGAACTAAAGTATATTGGCAAACTTTTATTAATGACCAGAGACCTCAATTAAAAATTAAACTAAATGAAAAGTTTTGCCTCAGGGCATGCTTAATAGCCCAACCCTGTGCCAACATTTTGTTAATCAGCCTTTAAATATATTAAGAAACTGTTTTCCTCATAGTTATATTATTCATTATATGGATGATATTTTATTTGCATGTTCATCAAAACAAAAATTAAAACAACTGTACCAACAGGCAAGACAAATTTTGCCTCAGTTCAGTTTAATAATTGCTGAAGATAAAGTCCAACAGGATTATCCATTTACTTATGTGGGGTCTCTCATTGATAGAAATAAAGTAGTTCCTCAAAAGTTCAATTACGTATAGACAAATTACAAACTTTAAATGATTTTCAAAAGTTGTTAAAAGACATAAATTGGCTTAAACTTATGTTAGGAATTCCTACTTATACTTTAACTTGTTATTAAAACAAAAAGGGGGAGGCAGACAGTCTCCCAGAGATAGAATAAATCAAGCCTTATTTACTTTAAATTATTTGAATATTCATAAGGAAGACAAGTTAACAGCAATAGAGAAGCATTGGAATGCAAGTCGACAATCAGACTGTTTCCTTCACCAGCCTATCTGGTGGAAAGATGAAATAGAAAATAAATGGAAAGAAGGATGGGCGTAGGTGTGGGGCAAGTTTTTGCTTGTGTCTTGACAGATGACAGACAACCTGGATTCCAAACAAAAGAATCAAGCCCAGAGTGGAAACCCGAGGGAAAAAAGGGGAAGACACGTCAGGCACAGACCATGACATGGGGACAGCTGAAGAGAACATACGAAGAAGCAGACAGGATATTGGACCGGACATCTGTACCTAAAACGTCTGTAAACCTTTTTCTTGCCATGATCTGCATGGTGAGCATGGCGGTAAGAGTGTCTGGCAACCAGACACATCACTATTGGGCCTATATTCCTAATCCACCTTTAAATAAGATTGTCAATTGGGCTGACATGCGTTTCTTAGTATTTGTTAATGATTCTAATTGGCTACCAGGGCCTTATGATTATCGTGGTCCAATGAAACCCAATGAAGAGGGCACTAGAATTAATAAATATGAAGTTGGGACAGAAGGCCCTCCTATATGTATTGGTAAAGGTATTCATTGTTTAAAACCTGCTACCCAAACCTGGTTAGTCACCAGCAATTCAACTGGTGATAAAACTGAAGCCCAGTTATTCCTTCTGACTGTCTCTTCTTTTTCTCCTTTTGGGCATTCTAAAATTGCACCCACAGATGTACCCATTTGTAAGAAAGTAATAATTTCTGACCCTAAAACCTGGGTACAATGGGAAAATTGTAGAGCTCACACGGGGCGCATTCTTTCTGGGTCCACATCTTATGGTGTTGTCCCTGTGGACATCCTGCCTCCTCTCACAATCTTAAAAAGCTTCATTGGAATAAAACTGCCACCTCGATGTCTGTAAGAGACACTGACCTTAAAAGTCATATTACATGGCTCAATAACGGTATGAGCTCTCCAGCCCCTCGTATTTTACATGGCCCTATTCATGATCAATTGTGGAAATTATCAGTTGCTTTGCACCCTTTGCAGGCCTGAATTAGCACACCCATTTTGGATACAAACAATAGCCGAGAAAGGACTTTTAATTTGAATTCTACTCATTATATCCAAGTTCGTGTTAGACTGCCTTACTTATTTATGATTGGACATGCTGTCTATAACGAACCTTCTTTCCTAGCGACCTGTAACAACTGTTCTTATTATACCTGTATTGACAATTCCATAAAGTTCAATCCTTATAAAGAAATACTTTATACTCTCAAAGCCAGAACAGGACTGTGGTTTCCTGTTAAAATGAATAGAGTCTGGCAAGAAACACCAGCAATGTTCCTTTTGGACAAACTACTTAACCACATTCTTAAACGTACAAAAAGATTTATTGGTCTCTTAATAGCAGCTATTTTGGGAATCATTGCTGTCACTGCTTCTGCGGCCACCGCAGATGTGGCTCTACATCAGACCGTTCAGACTACTGAATTTGTTCAAAATTGGCACCACGATTCAAATCAATTATGGTCTACCCAAAATCAAGTTGACAGCAAATTGGCTACTCAAGTGGCTGACTTACAACAAGCAGTCACCTTGCTGGGAGACCAGGTTATAAGTCTACAAAAGCAACTTAGACTCCGTTACAATTGGAATATCACTGAATTTTGTGTTACACCTCATATATATAATCAAACTCGATTTCCTTGGGAAACCATTAAAAAACATTTACTTAAGGAAATCTGACTGAAGAGATTGGAAACTTACAACAAGAAATATTAAGTACCTTCAGTCATAAACTTAATTTGCTCTCTGAAGCTGACATTATTAATGGCATCTCTTCTGGTTTGGAGTCAGCTGATCCACTTTATCATCTTAAGATCTATGGGAGTTCCACTATAGTAACTTTTGACATTATTTTAATCCTTTGCTTGTGCTTATTTATGGTCTGGAGAAAACTCTGAAAAAGACAAGAATCTGGAGACCAATGCCTCACTGTGATGGCTGTCCAACTCCATCATGTTCCATGGTGCCTTTAGTGGAGTACTTGGGCAGCAGATAATGGTAGGTGGTTTGTTGCTCCACTGGATGAGGAGCAGATACAGGCTGAGGATGGCCCCAGAGTGGGTGGTCCACATTAGGTCCTCATCAGGATTGAAGGGGAAGTGGCTAGACTCTGCGTTTTCTATGAGGGAGAAGGTAAAGGTGAAAGTATCTAGGTGGATGTTCCCTCACCATGGACAGCAATGTCAGCAATGTCAGGGCTCTCATGTCCTGTGAAAACTGGTTGTGTTCAGTGTGGGTATGTACACCAGTGGAAGTCACAGCATCTCTGTTAGTGGTCTCATTTGTTATGAATTTAAATATGGTGTAGCTGCATCATAGAGTATGAATTTAATATAATCAAGGTTATGGGCAATATTTTGGACCACTTGGGGGACCACTGTCCTCCAGGTTCTCTCAGTAGCTCTTGGTTTAAAAGCCCATTCTATCTTTCTATGCTACTTGCTGCTGTAGGATTACAGGGTAGGTGAAAAATCCAAGCAAAGTTATTTTGTAATGTCCATTCTTGTGTTTGCTTTGTGGTGAACTAGGAGCCTTCATCTGATTGTATGTCTTGTGGCACTTCCAAATGCTGTAAAAGCTGTTGTGTTAACGCCTCACTATCATTCGCAGGGCTTAGTGCCTTGCATGGGTAAGCGGACAGCTGCCTGTATGGTATCCATCATTGTTGAGGCATGTTTAGTGGTTCCTCCAGCTGCAGGGACAGGCCCAATGAGATCAGTTTGATAAAATTCGCTACCAGTTCTGAGAGAGCCCTTCTCCTCACGAAATTTTTCCTCCCATGTGGCAGCCCTGGTGTTTAGATTTCTAGTATCTGGCATGGGCCCTATTGCCTTTATGTAGATTTCTCTCTGTTGGATCACCTCCTCTATTAACAATTCATTTTCATAACCCCATGATGCCCAAATGCCCTGACCAGGCTCATCCCAAAGGTCTGGGAACTACCCCTCCAAGAAAGAGCCTTACCTGCTCTGCTTGTTTGTTGTTCATTGGCTTTGGTATTGTATTGTGCTTCCTCTGTGTCTTGTTTGGTAGGAGCCAAGGTATAGCACACCACTATGGGTAGAGTGGGAGCCAATGTGGCAATTTTCCCCCCATCTCTTCACTACAAATGTCTCAGCCTTGTATTTTCCATCCCTGATTTTGCCAAAGTCCTAACCAAGTAATCAGCCCATTAACCACTGACCAGGAGTTGATAAAAATATGAACCTTAGGAGTATATTTGTCAAGGGCATACTCTATTGCTAGGAATATTGCACACAGCTCAACCCACTGGGCACTTTGGTCTGTCCCCCTGTGGATATTGGAGTGTTTGAATAGGGGCGATAGGCTGCAGCTGTCCATTTTCTGGGTGCCTTATTCCCCGTGTCCACTCTATCTGTAAGAAACAGCATTGGTTTTATTGTTTTGAGAGTGCTGACCATCCTCCCTCCAGTCCCTGTTGAGCAAGGGGCGGAGGCATTTCTGGGGTTTGGCAAGTTAGTCTCACTGGCAGGGTATGTGCTATTTCTTCGTGGAGTTGTGAGACTCCAGTAGGGCCACATTTAGCTGGAGCCTAAACTCTAAAAGAGATGGTGGATACCATTTCTAGTTTAATAAGAGAGTCTCTGTTCCTTATCTGATTTTACAGAGAGCTTTTTCTACTGTGCAGGGCATAATAGGAATCTCAGTGTGTAGGGTAATTGGCTCTGCCCAGTAAGGGCTTCAGTTTTGAGAAGTGCCCGATCCACTGCCAGGAGGTGCCTCTCCAGTGGCGAGTACCTTTGGGCTGAGTCTGCCAGCGGCTTACAGCACAAGCCCACGGGTAGGTGTTTCCCTGTCCATTTGGTCCAGAGGCTCTAGAATGCAAATTTTGGGATGGTGGAAACTTCTAATTCTAAGTCTTGCCCTCAGGACATGTGGGAAAGCTGAAACAATAGCCTCTTTTAGTTTATCTAGTGTTAGTTGCTCAGGTTCCCACTGAAAAGTGGAAGAATTATGGGTGACTCAATAGAAACGGTCCAGCAAATATTGGAAGTGAGGAATGTGTTGGCACCAGAATCCAAACATTCCTACCAAATGTTGGGCCTCCTTACCAGTGTGGGAGGTTGGACCTATAGGAGCTTGTCTTTTACAGGATCGGAAATAGTTTGAGATTTTGAGTTCCAAATGGAGCCTCCAAATTTAACAGACTGGGAAGGGCCTTTTACCTTACGGGGGGAAGTTGCCTATCCCCTCGCAGTGCAGTGTTCACTCAGGGTTGTGATGGCCTGTGAGACAGCATCCCGGCCAGGTCCAGTGAGGAGGATGCCATTGATACGTCATTGATATATGTCCCATGTTCTTCATGATATGGCACCTGTCTCATCCCCGGCCTCCCCCACATGTATCTTATGCCCCAGTCACTGTGCTCCCTTGGTCTGCAGGGACTGCTCCTGAGTACACACGTGTACACTTGTCTGTGCACGTGCAAGGACCCTTGTGACAAACACATTTAATGAGAGTCACAATTCCACGTCTATGGGTGGCCTCCCACAATGCATCCTGTGTCAGTTTCTGATCCTTTGTTTGTTTGCTATTCTCTTGAGTCAGGTGGATTAAGCTTCAGTTTCCCTGGTAACCAACTCTGGATCTGAGCTGAGTGACCCGGTGCTGAGGAGCAGAAGACTGTCCCAAGACAACAGAATCCATACCCCTTTCCAGCACTAAGGCCCTTCTCCCTCCCACTCCCTGCTTGCCTCTCAGGTGAGAATGGGAATGTGCTCTGGCCAAGAGGGAGGGGATACATGCGTGGCAGGGGCTTCCAGGAGAGGGAGGGACCAGAGTCAAAGAAAGCCTGCTGTCTAGCACTGAGACCCCGGGAGATGGTGATGACTATGAAAGTGCAGTGTGGTTCTGTCATTTGCCCCAGCAGCACACGGTGCTACAACCATTTTCTGACTCCCAGTTCCAGGGCTCAGGCCCTGGGACATGGGGTGTGTGTTAATAAAGGACAGAAGCCTGGCACTGCTTGGGGAGGGCAATGATGGGCCTTGAGGAGGCCCTGCTCGCCTCAGTGACAACTCTCATCAGTCACTCCACTCTGCGTGTCTGTCTTCTGGTCCCTCCTCTCTCTGTGCTCTGTCCTGGGTTAAAGGAGAAGAGGAGGCTAGGACGCCCCAATCCCCCTTTAACATGGACTGATAAGACGGCAGGCACAGGAGCCGGAGGAGATGGTGTGCAGGGACCAGTCGCTCGTGCCTCTCAGACCCCACGGGGACTTTAGGTTCAGGGTCTTCATCGTGAGTGTCTGCCCTCTGGACTGGATAGTAAGGGGGAAACCTCATGGGATTTTTATCTAATCTGGTGTCATCTGCTGCAGTCATGTGACTGGCCCGTTTGTATAAAGGCTCAATCTGTGTGGTAAAAATGCTCTCTTGGATTTCCACCCCATGTCCCTATTCCTTTCCAAGATGGGGACAGGGTCTCCATGATAATGGGGACAGGGGGGTCTATGACATCTTATGCTGTTTGTAGTGTCCTGGGTCTTTTCTGAGGGAAGTACTGACTCTTGTCTCCCGGGTCCTGCTGGTGGTGCTGACCTGCTCACCCGTGTCTGTCGCTGGTGTGACTCGCATTTTTGTCTCTCATGCTGGCTCCCTGGCTCACCCAGCCTCAGCCCACCTGTGCAGGCACCTGCAGACCCCTTGTTATGGAGCAGAGTGATAAAGTCAAACATGAAAGACTGATTGAAATTTAGTGAGTCTTTATTAGTTGGCCAGTGGCACGTTTTTCGGCAGGGAATTTTATTGAGTTCGGAGTGTGGCCCTGAGTATGGGTTTTGTGACAATTTATATATTTTTTATTATTGTATTATATGGAACATTAAACATATATACCTTGGGACATCTTAGGCAACAATTTCTAGTTTTAAGGTTATGAGATTATCTAAAGATCCTTTGTCTGGTCTTGTTTGATTATTTATTTTAAACAATTGAGTAAAAAGTAAGTAGGTTTACAGAAGTAGGTAGTATTAGTTGGAACAAAGTACAATTTCTTACAACCTAAATAAGTATTGTAAAATTTAATTTCATATAGTTGGGCAGTATTGTTAAATTGACTCCCCCTTGCCTTGGACCTAGGACCTGTCTTAGGTCACTTTGATTATTTACCCATTGTATTATGTTAGCAGATAATCATCAACATAGTCAGTCAATAATCACAAGACTTTTTTTTTTTTTTTTTTGCATCTGGGGTGAACTCTGGCCTTCCGCCTAACTGGAGAGACCAGAATTTATGTCTGCTTATCACATTCCCCACTGGTTTTTGTTTTGAATTAAATTTTTGATTTTTTATTGTACACATGGTGGTAGTGTGTGTGTAATATTACTAACTTAATATTCTGAATATGTTTTTGTATGTATGATAATAGACAGTTTAAAATATATGGCCCTATTAACAAAGTGAGTAGGAGAAGTATTAGTGGCCCTGAGAGAGAGGATAATAGTGTGGTCAGTCAGGGAGACCACGAAAAGAGTCTTTTATACTAGTTGGTGTTTTTTTCTTTTTTTTTTTTTTGTGGAGCTGATTATGTACTTGGGCTAAATTTTCTTTAATGACTTTTGAATGGTTTATATAGAAGTAGTAGGGTTTTTTAGGGCCATATATAATTTTTTTTGTTTAAAGAACAGGAGATTTAGTCTTTGTCTATTTTGTAATATTATTTTAGTTAAGGAGTTTAATGATTGTTTTAATTGACTAACAGATTTTTTAAATTTAAATTTATTTGTTGGCTTAAGGCTCTAAAATTTTGGTTATTAGTAATAAGGGCTGTAGTTTTTATTGTTGTTGATTTAGTAATATTTAATTTAATCAGCAATGGAATCAGTATGGGGGTGGCTTGTTTTATTGGTCACAGTGTTGTTAAATACAGGGTTTTTTTTGTTATCTCTTGTATAAAAATATTATGTTATATGGGGTCAAACCCTTTATGTAGGGTGTATATTGTATTTTTAAAAGAGTAAAGGGTAGGAGGTTTATCTAATTTTTGTCAGTTTTTAATTTTAGTTTAAAGGTTTTTTTATAGTCTGATTTATTTTTTTTATCTGTCTTGAACTTTGTGGCCTATATATATAATGTAACTTTTAATTGATTTTTAGCACCTGAGATAATAATTGAGTTGTTTTGGTGATAAATATCGGGCCATTGTCGGACCCCAACGCTAAGGGGAGGCCAAATCTGGGAATAATTTTAGTTATTAGTTTTTTTACAATTATTTGTGTTGTCTCTGATTTTGTAGGAAAAGTTTTTGTCTATTTAGAGAAAGTGTTAATAAATATAAGTAAATACCGGTATTTATAGTTACCTGGCTTTACTTTAGTGAAGTTTATTTTTTATTGTTCTCCTGGAGTCTATCTTTGTATTTTGGTTTTTTGAGGAAGGTTATTGTTTTTATTTGAATTTATTTGAGTGTAAGTAAGGCATCTTGTAGTTATTTGTCGGACCATTTTATGAAGTTGAGGGATATGATCATTTCTTTGGAGAAGTTTAATTAGTTTGGTGTTTTTAAAGTGGGCACTGTGATGAATTTGTGTAATTAGTTTTTGTATCAGATGTTTAGGTACTAGAATTGGATCATCTGGAAGATGTTTTTAGTCTTCTGGGTTTTTTTTTATTTTTAAAGTTTTTTTTAATTCAATTTTTTTTTTTTTTTTTTTATAATTGGGGGATCTAGGTAAGAGCCTCTCAGGCAGAACAGGGAGGATTTGAAGTGGCCCCACTGGTTTTTGTGTGACTTTTTTAGTTGTCACGTCTGTAAAGGTATTTTTTTTGTTATTGGGAAATCAGTAGTTTGGTGACTTTTATAGTGAATGATAGCTATTTTTTTTGGTAACTAAATGGCGTCTAGTAGTCAGTATTTTAAGTTTATTTTTTTATTTTTTTGTCTTTTGAGGTTAGGAGGTCTCGTTCTTGATAGAGTATTTTATGTATGTGTGTTGTTGTAAATGTATATTTGTTATTTGTGTAGATGTTAACAGTTTTGTCGTTTTTTTATTTCAAAGTTTGTGTTAGGGCTATGAGTTTTGTCTTTTGGGCTGAGGTCCCACGTCCCAGAGTCTGTGTCTAGATAATTTGGTCAGTAGTGACTATAGTTGTTTTTGTATATTTGACTTTTTTAAACATGTAGTTGTTTTTATCTGTGTATAATTTTTTATCGGGGTCTGGCTATGGCCGATCAGTGAGATCTGTCCTCAGATTGGCCAATGACTTTAGTATCTTGTGGCAGTTATGTAGTGGCTCTGTTGGCTCATTATTTGGCAGTAGAGTGGCAGAGTTAAGAGTAGTTGTCTTTAGGAAGTGAATCCTGGGGGAATCTAGTAACAGCACTTGGTACTGGGTTATGTGTGAATTGGAAAGTCATTTTTTAGGTGGGCTTTTTAGTAGGGCCTCTATCGAGTGAGGGGCTATTATATATAAGTTTTGTCTCAGAGTGAGTTTAGAGTTTTTTTTGGTCAGGATGGCTGTAGTGGTGATGGCCTGTACATATCCCGGCCAGTCGGAGGTTACTGGGTCTAGTTTTTTAGATAAGTATGTAACCAGTCTATTTTATGGCCCTAATTTTTGGGTGAGGACTTCCTTTGTTATTTCTCGGGCTTTGGCAACATATAACTGGAAAGGCTTGGTTAGGTCAGGCAGTGTCAGTGTAGGGGCGTTTACAAGTGTCTGTTTGAGATTTTTAAAAGTTTTAGACTTAATTTTAGTCTAGACGAGGGCGTCTTTTTTTTTTTTTTTTTTTTTTTTTTTTAATCTGTGCTGGCATACAGGGGTTTTGTTATCTCAGTGAACTTGGGTATCCAGAGTCTATAGTATTTTACTGTCCCCAGAAATTTCCATACTTGTCTCTTAGTTTGGGGTTGTGGGATTTTTAGAATAGTTTTAATTTTATTGGTAGAGAGATTTTTTGTTTGTTTGTTTGTTTATAACCCAGATAAGTTGTAGTTTGGGTGTATAGTTGGGCCTTTTTAGTTGAAACCCGGTATTTTAATTGGGCCAGTTTTAACAGTAAGTCTTTGTATGTGGCATAGTCCTCCGTGGCTAGGAGGAGATCATCTATGTACTGCGGGAGAGTTACTCCTGGGTGTTTTTGTCTAAAATGAGTTAGGTCCTGACTTAGAGCCTTGTCAAACAGGGTGGGCCAGTTTTTGAAGTCTTGTGGCAATTTTGTCTAAGTCAGCTGTCTAGAATACCCTTCCTCTGGGTCAGTCTATTTAAAAGTAAAAATGGGTTGACTTATTGTAGATAGGGGAAGTGAGAAGAAGGCATCTTTTAGATCTAATACTGTGTAGACACAATGGCCTGAGGGCAGTAGGCTTAGAAGTGTATACGGGTTAGGCACAGTTGGATGAATGGTCTCAATTTTTTTGTTAATTTTCCAGAGGTCCTGTACTGGCCGATAGTCATCAGTCCCTGGCTTCTGGACCGGGAGCAGGGGAGTATTTTAAGCCGACTGGCAAGGAACCAAAATACCCACCTCACGAAGTGTTTTATTGTGGACTGTAATTTTTTTTTTTTGAGCCTTCAGGCTTATGGGGTATTGTCTTACCTGAACAGGGCTGGCAGAATTAGTTAGTTGTACCACAATAGGAGGTCTGTGTCTCGTCAGTCCAGGTAGATTGGTTTTTGTCTATATCTCAGGAATTTTGAATTGTAGTTTTTATAACAATGGGGTGGTCTCTCGAGGAGACATCTTAGTTTTTATTTATATATATATATTTTTTTTTTTGAGACAGAGTCTCCCTCTGTTGCCCGGGCTAGAGTGCTGTGGCGTGAGCCTAGCTCACAGCAACCTCAGACTCCTGGGCTCAAGCGATCCTCCTGCCTCAGCCTCCCGAGTAGCTGGGACTACAGGCAGGTGCCACCATGCCCGGCTAATTTTTTCTATATATATTTTTAGTTGTCCAGATGATTTCTTTCTATTTTTAGTAGAGATGGGGTCTCACTCTTGGTCAGTCTGGTCTCGAACTCCTTACCTCGAGCAATCCTCCCTCCTTGGCCTCCCAGAGTGCTAGGATTACAGGCGTGAGCCACCGTGCCCGGCCAATATATATATTTTTGACAGCTGGCATGTTAGTAAAATTTCCCCTGGGTGTGTTGGAAGCTGTTGATTAAAGGAAAAGTTAACTCTGTCATTTTGGAAGGATATAGTGGTTTTTAGTTTTTGTAACAAGTTCTTGTCTATAAGCAGATAGGGGCAATCAGGCATTATTAAAAAAGAATGAGTGATTGTTTTTGTTTCTAAGTTAGTGATTTTTGTTTGAGTCTATGGGTAGGCTTTTGTTTTTTTTGTTGCCCCCTGTATCATCATGGTGTCTTTTGAAAGAGGGTCTTCTGTCTCTTGTAGTACAGAAAAAGTTGTCTCTGTATTTACCGGGAACTCAATGGGTTTGTCCCCGATTTATAATGTCATTTTGGGCTCCCGGGGGCTCATTAAGATGGAGTCCCGGTTTTTTTAATGTATTATCTTTTAATAGGACAGTTGTAAACTGTTTTTTTTTTTTGTCTTAATTTTATGGGGGCATTTATGTTTTCAATGTGTGAATTTTTTGGAGTATATACATTGGCGGGGATCTAAGGTGTTTTTTTTTTTTTCTTCCTGGTCTCCTCCGTCCTCCCTCTTCCTTAGTTTTTATTGTTTGGTTTTTTGACATTGTAGTTATTAATATCTTTGTCATTTTTTTAGTTTGTATTGCTCCAGGATCCTCCTGGTTATCGTAAATTTTTTGGATAATTTTCACTAATTTAGACAGTAACTTTTCCTTGAATTTTTCTAGTCTCTGTAGTTTTTCTTTAATGTCTGGGGCCGACTGGGTAGTAAAAGTAATATTAACGGCCCGCCTATTTTCAGGTGTTCCAGGATTTATAGGGGTATATAAATGATATGTTTTGAAAAGGCGTTTAAGGAAAGTGGCCGGGGCTTCTATGGGTCTCTGTACAGTTTTGTTTATTTTTGATAGGTTAGTGGGCCTTTTTGTTGCTGTTTGTATACCCCAGAGCAGAGTCTGGTGATATTGGTCTAGAGTCATTTTACCTTGATCTTTATTAGGATCCAATCAGGTCAAACAGAAGGGAACTGGGCCTGGATGTGAGTAGGGTCAGTGGTGGGCTGGCTGTTGGGGCCCAGGACAGTTTTGATTGTTTTTCTCTGGATTTGTTTTCTTTTCTCCGATGTGAAGAGAGCCTGTAATAGCTGTTGACAATTATCCCAAGTGGGTTGATTGAGTGAAAATGAATGTCTCTAAGGGAGATATAAGTCTCTGAGGTTTTTTAGAAAAAGAAGGATTTTGATTATTTTAATTGTACAAATCACTAGTAGAAAATGGCACATATATCATGAAGGGTGGCCTGTCAAATCCTGGGGGAATAGGAGCTTGTCTCAAAGGGAGGATTGGGGCCCCAGGTTGGTACTGAAACCCACTCCGAGTATGGGGAGGACTCGCCAAGTTGTTAGGACTCTGGTTCCTCCCCTTGTCCTGGTGAAGACTCCATCTCATTTTTGAATTTAGAAACGGGTTGGGAACTGGGGTCTGAGGCCGGGTGGGGTATATATGGGGGAGGCTCACTCAGTAAAGGGTCTTTAGTTGGTCTTGATAGAACCGGGTATAATGATTTTGACTTTTTTTTTTTTTTTCCTGGCCCCACAGGCTTTGATAGTAAAATAGTTCGGGACTTTCTAGGATGTTTTTTACACAATTGAAGTCACCTGGGGTTATCAAACAGGCCATCGCTCCAGATTTGAATGTAAGGTACTTGGTCTGGATGTCCAGGTTGTCTAAAGCCTATAGCCTGTACCCGGTTAGTTATGGCTAT
Organism: Eulemur rufifrons; assembly: GCF_041146395.1. Classification (NCBI taxonomy): domain Eukaryota; kingdom Metazoa; phylum Chordata; class Mammalia; order Primates; family Lemuridae; genus Eulemur; species Eulemur rufifrons. Next base: position 100,719,473 of record NC_091012.1, read on the forward strand.
CTGGGTAGTTCCCTGAGGGGGCCATCTGACCCCAAAGGTGGGCCATTTTTGTTCATAGAATTTTTTTTTTTTTTTTTTTTTTGAGACAGAGTCTCACTCTGTTGCCCAAGCTAGAGTGAGTGCCGTGGCGTCAGCCTAGCTCACAGCAACCTCAAACTCCTGAGCTCAAGCGATCCTCTTGTCTCAGCCTCCCAAGTAGCTGGGACTACAGGCATGCACCACCATGCCCGGCTAATTTTTTCTATATATATTTTTAGCTGTCCATATAATTTCTTTCTATTTTTAGTAGAGATGGGGTCTCGCTCTTGCTCAGGCTGGTTTCGAACTCCTGAGCTCAAACGATCCGCCCACCTCGGCCTCCCAGAGTGCTAGGATTACAGGCGTGAGCCACCGCGCCCGGCCCTGTTCATAGAATTTTTATAAATTAAAAGGATTTATAGTATATTTATAGGGCTTGGCCCTCTTTTTAAAATTTTGGAAATTTGAAAGGAAACACTTAAGAGGGGTATAAATTTTATATGACCCAGCTTGGCCCATGGTACTAGGTGTAGTAGTTTTAACACGAATAGTAGTTTTTGTAGAAGTTTTTGAAGACACATTATTAACTGTAACCAGAAGGCCTGTAAAAGACAGTCAGACAAACAGAAATGAGTAAGTTATTTTTAGATAGGAGACCAGTGTGTGTGTAGATACAGAAGAGTTTCTAGTATAAATTTTAGTAAGAGAGTTTGTGTAGTGACAGTCGGGAGGTTTGTGACCTGTCTTTTTATTTTTTTTTCATATTATGTTATGAAGGTTTTTCAGTCACTATTTTTTGTCAGTCAGGGAGTTAGTAGAACTTTTAAAAAGTCTAGTATTGATTTTTGTATGAATTTTTTGTCAAAGTTTTGTCTTTTATTAGTATATTGGATGTATAATGTTTTTAGAATAAAGAAGTCCACCACTTTACCCCAGTTTATCTCATCTCTGAAAAGTTCCTCGGCTATGTGGGTAAATTGTTGTCGTGTCACAACTGGCAAAGTATGTAGTCTTATTAGTAGGTCTTTTAAAACAGGTCAACATTGTGACTCGAGTATATCTTTTGTCCTTTGTATTGTCTTCAGTAGGGGAGTATTAGAGTGAGGTCCTAATGCGATAGTATATCTCACCTGTCTCATCTTGTAGTTTAGGAAACCCTTTACTAGGTCATATATTTGGTTTTATTGATTAGCCATTTTTTACTCTCGTGGTGGCAATTTTACTAGAAGAGGTACCCCCTTGTGTTCATGAATCTACTGAAGATAATATATAGGTCTTTTTGTCAAAAGCCATCTTTGGCAAGGGCGGCATCGATTACAACTAACAGACCCTGGGCTGGGTTCAGTTGGCCGCCCTCTCTGGCCATAAGGTCTCAAATTATTAGTTGGATCCCGGCCAGGTTTTACAGTTAATTTCTTAAAACCCATGATGGCAAGGAAAGAAATCTAGGACAAATTTTTTCCTGGAAAGGAAAAATATATTAAAAATAAAGTCTGATTGGAATTGTCACTTTGAAAGAGAAAAAGAACACTAGTCCAGTTATAATTTAAAATATATACATAGGCAGGATCTTTGGCTCCGGAGGTGGTTCCCCCTTGGACAGAGGGCAGTTTGTATAGTGAAATTTAATAACCCATAAGTAACAGACTGGAATGGCGATAGAGAAACATTAGTGGATTTACTGGACTAGGAGGAGAAGGAGACAAATGAGAGTTGTTGTTAGGTGAAATAGGTGCCGACGAGGCGGCAACCCGCAAAAATTTTTTTGTTTTTTATAGTTGTTTTTTGTTATAATAAGGGCAACACTTTTTATCAGATTTTAATCTAAACTTACCTGGCACAGAGATTTTGGGCACGATTTGGTGTACACTTTTTCGTGTCATAATGTTTTTTTATAATGACAAGACACAGGGACACAGGGACACAGATTTTTTATAAAGGGTGGGACGGATCGAACCCACAGAAACACTAGAGATATCCATAGGAATTACAAAGAATTATAAAGAATTTACAAGGGAAGTCAAACAAACAATCTAGTGAGTTCTCTTAGGAATATGTACCCAGCTGGAATAACCTGTAACTGTTGTTGGGGTATTAAGAGTGGTACTCCCACACAAGAAGTTTGGTAAGATTTCTCGACCTTTTTTGGAGTGTAACAAATGTAACTGGCAGTCCGGACAATAGGCCGGCCTAAAGGAATACCAATGACTTACTGTTGGAGTCTGTCATGGTCCTTGGTTAAGAACAATCTCTGTGGGCAGTGTCTTATAGCTCATGGGTAACAGATGAAGACAGACACAAATAGACAACATTAAGGCCGCACAGTCATCACAGACGTATAAACACTAAACACATAGACATATAATATTACAAATACGAAGGTGGGGTATATTTTTAGATGCCCACCTGGCTGTTCTCCTCGCGGAGATTTAGGCGCGTCCTGGCTAAGGTGTACCCGTATAAGCCCCGGGCCCGGTCCCCCTCTAGCTGAGAGGAGAGAGGGAATCACCGTTATGTTGTATGACGTCGCCACAGAACCGCAGCTGTGGGCCCATTTATGCTCTGTGGACTTTTTGGCCGTGGAGCGGCCATTTATTTACATATACATTTGGTTTTTCATTTACACCAGGAGATATATATAATGAAAAACACAGCCCTTCCAGGTATAGATATTTCTGTTTTTTAGAACTCTAGATGACCTCTCATTGGAGTTAATTCCTGGGAGTTAGGCTGCGTCCAGCTTCCACAGGAATTTCAGATTATTGGGCCCTCCAGACAGACAGACAAGACAAGTTGACTCACCTTTCACCAATTGTTGACTAATTTGAGGTGTCCGTGGGCCTTGCAGGAGCTGGCAATGTCCTGGAGCTGAGGCACTTCTCTCAGGAGCTCCCTCTTAGGGCAGGCTCGGCCTCCGCGATCCCACCAGACACCAGTGGTTGAAATCTCGCTGGGGCCTCCAAATGTTATGGACCAGCGTGAGAAAGTCAACCACGAAAGACTGATTGAAATTTAGTGAGTCTTTATTAGCTGGCCAGTGGCACTTTTTTTGGCAGGGAATTTTATTGGGCTCGGAGTGTGGCCTTGAGTGTGGGTTTTGTGACAATTTATATATTTTTTTATTATTGTATTATATGGAACATTAAACATATATACCTTGGGACATCTTAGGCAACAATTTCTAGTTTTAAGATTATGAGATTATCTAAAGATCCTTTGGTCTTGTTTGATTATTTATTTTAAACAATTGAGTAAAAAGTAAGTAGGTTTACAGAAGTAGATAGTATTAGTTAGAACAAAGTGCAATTTCTTACAACCTAAATAAGTATTGTAAAATTTAATTTCATATAGTTGGGCAGTATTGTTAAATTGACTCCCCCTTGCCTTGGACCTAGGACCTGTCTTAGGTCACTTTGATTATTCACCCATTGTATTATGTTAGCAGATAATCATCAGCACAGTTAATAATCATAATAATCATGAGACCTTCTTTTTTTTTTGCATCTGGGGTGGACTCTGACCTTCCGCCTAACTGGAGAGACCAGAATTTATGTCTGGTTATCACACCCTCTGAGTCTGGGTCTCATCCTCCACCCTGCCCCTGGCCAGGGCTGTCCACTGCACAGCCTCAGCTGCAGGGTCACCTAGCTCCTAACCAGGTTAGACTTCCTGCACGGTAGCACCCCCGGCTCTTGAATCAGCCACTTTCCACATCCCCCCTCAGGGAATGTAGCCCCCTGGGGTTTCACTCATAACACAGTATACACCAGGATCAGCTCCAGAAAGATACATCCCTAAATTGCAGTAATCCCTCTGTCCAAAGAGACTGCTGGGTCATCATGCAAAGTGATCTCATCTGAGTCCTGAATATGAATGGGAGCAAAACCCCTCCTTCACTTCTGTACACATCTCACTTGTCTGAACTGAGGCCCCAAGGGGGAAGACTGAGAAGTGAGAACCTTACCTCTGCCCACCACTGCCTCTTTGTGTCTTCTACTCCTCTGTAGGTAGCTGGAACTGAACACTGTTTTTCTTTTGCTTATCTTTCATGATGACACAAGAATTCCCATAGTATATCCAGCTCATAAAGAGAAGTCTTTAAGATTTGAGTTTTCTCTTTAGGAGTAATACATAAGCTAATTGACCAAGCATCATAATATAGGAGGGATTATCATATATGACCATTTTTGTCATCAGCAGCAAGCAGGACAAGCTCTTTGTAAAAATAAGCTTGGGGTTCAAAGAGAGCCATCATGCTTTAAAAGGGGCCTATAAGGTGCTGTGTCAACAGTTTTAATGTGAGTTCCCAGAGAGGTTCACTTCTACGCAATCTTTTTCCATCATCATCTAATAACTATTAAGGATTGTTGATCAGCAGAGATGAACTATCCTGGAGCTTGAGAGGTATTCCAGGAGTTATGCGGGCAAGGTTGGGAGTGTGTTCATGTCTGTGTTAGTTCAGGAACTTTGTGGAGGCTAAGGAATCTTTTTTTTTTTCTTCTTCACATTGTCATATTTGCCAGATAAATTAAAATGGCAGTATTTGATGTAGGCTCAGTGGTTTAATCTTTTAAAAAATACTTTTCTCATTACTGGCTTGAGTACATAGTACATTCTACATTATTGGAAAACAGAATGAAAGTGCAACTGTCATAATTATAAAGTCACTGAAATGAATATTTGCTTAAAAACTTCCTATCCTGGGAAAATAGCCTTCGTGGCCTTTGTACTAAATTATAAATACAGGTTCATGGCTCCGTCCTAAACAAGGCATTTCTTTCCTACTTTCTCTTATGAGTGTCAGTCCTGTCCAGACATTGGGAGCATTCTGGCATCCTGCAGCCTTTTCTCAGGCTTCTTAGTTCTCCAGCCGGCAGCTGCTAACAGGGAAAACAATGTTATCAAACATATTTTGAGAGCTCACACATGCCTGCACTGTTCTGAGAATGAACAGTATCAGTCTGCATATGTGTATATACCTTGGCTGCCCCATGTGCAGATGGGGAAACCAAGGCACAGTGAGATAAAGGAATGTGGCCAATGTCACGCAGCCACAGTGCTTCCCAGATGAGTCATGAAGGCACTGCAGCCCACCCTAGGTGACCTTATGATTGGCTAACATCTTCTCTTAAAATGGATATGTCATTTTAAATAGAAATAAAATAATTTAATGATTTGGAAGGAAAGCATGACATGGCAAGGTTCTTTATGACTTTAATACACACACCCAGATTCCTATAGGAGTTATTATGGGGCACATATGCATTGCAAATTACTGGAGAAGGGGGATTCTCCAGTAACACTCCCTCCACTCCCACACCCTCCAACAAAACTGCAAAGAAGCAACAATAGGTCTCAGGTGGCCCTTTATTCAGCATTCAACAAATATTAATGGAACCTTTCTTTCTTTCTTTCTTTCTTTCTTTTTTTTGAGACAGAGTCTTACTCTGTTGCCTGGGCTAGAGTGCCGTGGTGTCTGCCTAGCTCACAGCAACCTCAAACTCCTGGGGTCAAGCAATCCTTCTGCCTCAGCCTCCCGAGTAGCTGGGACTACAGGCATGTGCCACCATGCCTGGCTAATTTTTTCTATATTTTTAGTTGTCCAGATAATTTCTTTCTATTTTTTAATAGAGACAGGGTCTCGCTCTTGCTCAGGCTGGTTTCGAACTCCTGAGCTCAAACGATCCGCCCACCTCGGCCTCCCAGAGTGCTAGGATTACAGGTGTGAGCCACCGCACCCGGCCTGGAACCTTTCTTAATAGGTGTTGGTACTCTTGTATTAATAGTAGCTGGTAACTTACTAATTAGCTGAGGAGGAGACAGAAGGCCAACTAGCCAATGAATAAATGAGTTGGTGAGATAAATGTTAGGTAGAAAATAATCCAGATCTTGGGCTACTTTACACAGAGTGGTCACACAGAGAGAGCCTTCCAGAGAAGGTAATAATGGGGCAGAAACTCTAAGGCTGAGAAGGAACCAGCCATGCAAAGATCTGGGATAGAATCTTCCAGATAAAAGGAACTACAATTCCAAATGCCTTAATGAGGAGATACTACTGGCATGTTCAAGGAAAAGAAATAGACCAGAGTAACTGTAGTGAAGGAAGAGATGATGAGATTGTTTGGACATTAAAATAGTAGTAGATACACAAAGAAGGAGAAGGGTACAGGACATATTCAGAAGATCAAATCAAGAGGACTTGCTGAGTTACCTTACCTCTCAGAATAGCACTTCCCTCATTTGTAAAATCAGGATAAAAATCAGGACAAAAACACAGTACTGACTGCATAAAATCGTTCAGAGGACTAAAGTACAAGAAAATGCATGTGCTTAGCACAATGCCTTGCATATTGTAAGTACCCAGTAAATATTAACTTTTATTATAATATTTGTATTACTATCTTCATGAAGGCAAGAGCATATCTCCCTTTCAAAATCTTTTAAGTAAATCAATTTTAAAAGTCAATTATGGCCGGGCGCGGTGGCTCACGCCTGTAATCCTAGCACTCTGGGAGGCCGAGGCGGGTGGATCGCTCAAGGTCAGGAGTTCGAGACCAGCCTGAGCAATGAGCGAGACCTCGTCTCTACTAAAAATAGAAAGAAATTATCTGGCCAACTAAAATATATATAGAAAAAAAATTAGCCGGGCATGGTGGCGCATGCCTGTAGTCCCAGCTACTCGGGAGGCTGAGGCAGTAGGATTGCTTAAGCCCAGGCGTTTGAGGTTGCTGTGAGCTAGGCTGACGCCACGGCACTCACTCTAGCCTGGGCAACAAAGCGACACTCTGTCTCAAAAAAAAAAAAAAAAAAAAAAAGTCAATTATATTGTATCATAATTACTTAATATTTATGTGCTATCTATAATTACCTGATAATTACATGCTAACACATGATAATAAAGTAATTACACGATATGTTGTTTTTCTAGAGATACATATCAAAGTATTAGGGACAAAATGGCATGATGTCATGGATTTGCTTTAAAATACTATAGCAAAAGCGGGGGTAATAAAATACGTGTGGCAAAATTGAATACTGTTGAATCTGGGGGACAGGTATATGAGTTCAATATACTAGTCTCTGCTTCTATGAATTTTGAAAGCTTTCATAACTAAAAGGTTTAAAAAAACGGACATTCTGATGGCTTACAGTGGAAACAAACAAAATGTAACACATTTAAGAGTAGTGCTTGGGACATGTTAAATGTACGATGCCTCTTGGTCATTTACACAAAGAGACAGACAAATTGCGATATCAGAACACAATTTCATGGGTGACATATTAATGTGGGAAGTCACATTATATATATATGCTATATGATGGTAAAATGAATGAAATGACTCAGCGCCAGAGAGTAGCACGAGAAGGGGTCGTGCTACTTTTAAAATTCATGCAGAAAGTGAGAAGCAAGTAATGCATACACTGAGGAGTGGCCACTCTGGTGGAAGGAACACCAACCAGGAGAGTGTATTGTCACAAACCCAAAAATAAAATATAAAATTAAAGGAAGGAAGAGAGGGAGGGAGAGAAGAAGCAGGAGGGGGACAGTTTCAAAAAGGAGGGAATTGTCAAATATACCAATGGCCTCTGAGATATATTAAGTTGAAGATGAGGACATGATCACAAGTTTAGTCAATATGAAGATCATTGGTGCCCTTGATAAAATCAGTTTTCTTGTGGGGGGCAGGCAGGTATAGAAGGACTGAAGTGGTTAGTGACGAGAATGGTTATCAAAATGGAGCTAAACAGAATGGTTATAGAAGTAGAGATAGATTTCCTGTTCAGAGCTTGAAGGAAATGTGACAGGACCTTGGAGGCACATGGGATATAGTGATGTTCTATGTATTGCTTCAATTTGTTTAAGGTGTGAAAAAGAAGAGCACGTTCATAGGTGATGGAATGATCCAGCAGAGATGGAGAATATGATGTTTTGGAAGAAAGAAATTAAAACTGGAAAAGTCTATTCTTTGAGAAGGTGGAAAACATAGGATCCAGGTGAAGGGCCTGGCCTCAAACATTATCAGGTTACTTCCTCCAGACAGGCGGCTGAGATTACAAGTACAGATCCAGTGTTGTTGGGAAGTGGTGAGAGTTCCTGTCTGATTTATTTTCTCAGTGAATTATTAGTGAATATCATGGTAAGAGTAGGTTTTGGTGCTTGTGGAGGGCTACCGTAGGAAGAGGAGGAAGAAGATACAGGTGTGGAGGGTGCAGAATCTTTGTCCATTGTTGGGGTGTTGTCTGGAGAGTAGGAGGTAAGGAGAAAAGGTGTGTTTGAGGGAGAGAGTTTATAGCTCTGGGTAAGCTGTGTAAGGGAGAGTCTGGTGGATGAAGAACACAGAAAAATGGGTGGACTGGAGGCCTCCATGAGATTGAAGGCTGTCCATGTAGAGGGAGGGAGCTGGAAGCATGGGTGATGGTGTCAGTGGTGATGAGAGGGGCATGCAAGTAATGGACATCATGGGCGGAGGGGCGAGGTCTTCCCTGAGTCCCTGAGGCCCAGGGCATGACCACAGGCGCGGGAGATTTAGGTGGGAGGGGAGGCTGGGAGAGAGGAGAACATCCCTTAGGACCTAGCGGCTCCGGTGGTGGCCTGGCCAGCCTCGTGGGCGCTTAGGTCGCCAGGAAGGATCGGGGGACAGACAGAGGGCTTAGAGGAAGACCGTGAGTGTGCCACGTAAGAGGTAGGTGGCAGAATGACAGGGATTGGTACAGGTCTCGAACGTGGGGCGTCGGAGTGACTGGGGCAGTCGTGTCCCAGGTCCTGGACACCACCAGTTCCATCCCTTAGGCGTCAGCTCACGACAGAGTAGGGAAAGAAACCCCCAGACTGGCAGCTGGAGCGAGACTGGCACCGACCTCACTATGCTCTGAAGCGCAGGCCCAGAACCCGCCAATCGCAGGCCAGCCTGGGCCCCCCTCACCCCCCCGGCTGTGTGTTTCCGGTGGCGCTGGGACTTCCTGCTATTGTCGCTGTGGTTCTCAGGGCGGGACTAGGGCAGGTGTCCGTGCAGGGGTCGGTTCGCGGTGGCCATTCCAGCTGGTACCCAGTCCATTTTCTGGTCCTTGTCTTAATCCTGCTGGGCTTCCTCGGCCATGATCTTCGGGCTCTGGGCAGAAAAGCCCCGGATAGGATGGATTTTCCTTTGGGGTTGGTGGCACTTGGTCTCCCTGGCCTGCAGATGGCAGTGTTGCGCCGTGGAGTGGTCCTGCCCGCCTCTCACCCTGTCCTTCGTGCTTGAAAAAACCCTGCAGAGCCTTTTTCTAGAGAAGAGGCCCATTCTTGTTTATGCCTGCCAGGACAGGGTGCTGGGGCTGCCCCTTTTTGCGTGTGGGGGGGGTCCCTTGCGAAAACTCACAGCCAGTGGACAAAAACCGTTTTGCTTTTGAAATTGGCATTTGTCCTGCGGGGCTGTCTAGGCTCCTTAGCAACTTGTATTTCTGCTGCTTTGAATGGTCTAGTCCTTCTCTTTACCCACTTTGTACTGAGCTTTATGGACCTGGTTTTATATTGATAAATACACGTATTCTTTCATTATAGAAGACTGTAAACCTCACTGTAGAAAATTTGGAAGACAGATAAGGTGTAATAAAGAAAGCCAGTCTTATTCACAGTCCCATCACCTAGCGATGGCCATTAATAATATTTTGTGGTAAGTTGCCTTAGAGGTTTTTTATTAATAAAGGTGCATTTTATTTATTTATTTTTTAAGACTAGTCAAGTGCAGTAGTGGGGAGGGGGGAAAGTAGTAGAACAAGGAGTTCAATCTGTAACTGACTGTGAACAATCAAATGAGATAACTCACTACCTTCGGACCAGCCATAAAGGTGCGTTTTAAACTATTGCATCGTGAGTTCATCTTTTTTTTTTTTTTTTTTGAGACAGAGTCTCACTCTGTTGCCCAGGCTAGAGTGAGTGCCGTGGCGTCAGCCTAGCTCACAGCAACCTCAAACTCCTGAGCACAAGCAATCCTCCTGTCTCAGCCTCCCGAGTAGCTGGGACTACAGGCATACACCACCATGCCCGGCTAATTTTTTCTATATATATGTTTTTTAGCTGTCCATATCATTTCTTTCTATTTTTAGTAGAGATGGGGTCTCGCTCTTGCTCGGGCTAGTCTCGAACTCCTGAGCTCAAACGATCCGCCCACCTCGGCCTCCCAGAGTGCTAGGATTACAGGCGTGAGCCACCGCGCCCAGCCAGTTCATCTTTTTTTAAACTCAGAATTTTAACATGAGTTACCCTGTTCTAAACATCATTTGAAAAAGACTTGAAAAGTTTTTATTCATTTTCCTTCCTAACACAATACATAGTCTAGAAAAGTGGAAAAATTATTTAGTAACTGAGATGGAAAACAAATAACCCCTGACCCTCTATCTCAAAGGTAAATATAATAATGTAACCTTCCTAAGGACAGGAGCTATGGTGGTATTGCTTTGTTTTTGCTCACCATTGTATTGTTGGTACACCAATAACACAGCATGCAGTAGTGTGTTCTCAATATATATATATATATATATATATATATATATTTTTTTTTTTTTGTTGAGACAGAGTCTCACTTTGTTGCCCAGGCTAGAGTGAGTGCCGTGGCGTCAGCTTAGCTCACAGCAACCTCAAACTCCTGGGCTTAAGCGATCCTACTGCCTCAGCCTCCCGAGTAGCTGGGACTACAGGCATGCGCCACTATGCCCGGCTAATTTTTTCTATATAGATTTTTAGGTGTCCATATAATGTCTTTCTATTTTTAGTAGAGACGGGGTCTCGCTCAGGCTGGTCTCGAACTCCTGACCTTGAGCAATCCACCCGCCTCGGCCTCCCAGAGTGCTAGGATTACAGGCGTGAGCCACCGCGCCCGGCCTCAATATATATTTTTGAATAAATGAATATTCAATTTACCTAATTTAGTCCAGATGTTTTTCTTTCTAAGTATAGTGTATATTTTTCATAATCGTGGGATGGTACTGTATGAACCTACATGGTTTTCTCCCTTTCCATTTAGCACTTTATTGTGAGCAATAACTATGTTATCACAATTTTGAAAAAAAGTTTTGTTGGCTGTTTTACACTGTTCCCCAGGGTGTCTTTTATTTTATTCTTGTGCTGGGGGCAGGAAAGCATTCTGTAACCCAGTGTGTAATCTAGTGTCTGATATACCAGTGACGTGAATGCTGGTGCCCTCTTTGAGGAGCCCTGAGACCCTCGGCAATTTACTGCTTCTTTCTGTACCACAATTTCCACCTGAGTATAATGAAGATGTTAATAGCATCTGTGTCATGGGGTGGTGATCACCATAAATAACAGAAGTTCTTACTTGGTTTCTGGCGGTTGTAAATATGATATAATTATTGTTATTATCTTCAGTATTTGCTCTAATATATGTATTACATACAAATTTTCAAACCATGAGACTGAGTTTGATAAAATGTACTTTTTAGATTTATTTCTATTAATAGCTGATATTTGTTCTTCAGCTTTCCATTTCTGCCTTCTAGTAGAAAACTCACACTAGTAATTTCTAGGGAAATGCAGTCAAGGAAATGCATAGGAGGAAAGTACATTGATATGCTTCTTAAAGTTTATGCCTTTATCAAATGAAAGGAATATTTTTGCAGAAATTTATTTTTCACCATCTCTGATTTGTTTTTGTGTTTTGTTTTGTTTTGTTTTTCAGAAACGGGGTCTCACTGTGTTGCCCAGGCTAGACTTAAACTCCTAGGTTCAAGCGATCCTCCTGCCCTAGCCTCCCAAGTAGCTGGGACTACAGGTATGCCCAGCTCTGATTATTTTGAATAGATTTCCAGAAGCAGATTTACTGAATTGAAAGGTGTGAATGCTTTTTAATTTCTTGGTGCATGTTGCAAGAAACATAATACCCATTTGTATTGCCACTGACATTCTATAAGAATTCTTCGTTTTTCATACCCTAACTAACATTTATTAATGTTTTTAAAAATAATTACTGTATTGACATTTTGGGCTGGATGATTTAAAAAATTACCTTATTGATTTTAACAGTTATTTGTAAAGATATTGACTCCCTCCCCTCTTCTGTTCATTCTGTCACATATATTGGAAATACTTTTCTTGGTTTTTGCTTTTTAAATGTGTTTGTAGTTTTCAAATGCATAGATAATTTTATTTTTAGGAAGTCAATTCTATCAATCTTTTCGTGCATAACTTCTCTTTTTGGTACAAAGCTTCCTAACCCACCTGTCCTATTGCTTATTTTTATCCCTATTCTTTGGGATTCTAGTCCCCTAAGTTAAAACTGACCTCCAACTACTTGGCAAACTCTGAGAGGATTTCCCACTAACTAAGAGGCTGACTGAAGTGGCTTCCAGACCCGTATCCTTTAGCACACCTTTTAGTAGAACTAGGAGATTCTAGAACCTTGTGTGACAAGGCCAAATAGGTCACCATAAATGAGGATTTAGCTAACCCTGATGCCCTAGAGATAGAAGAAAATGTTCTATTTGGCATCTTGAAGTTTACCCCTGTCACAATGACTGGAGAACAATCTAATCCTGTTGACGGGCAGGATGAATCTGTCTCTAATTACTAATATAAGGACCTATTAGCAACCATTTTAAAGAGTGTTCAGGGTTGGGCATTAATGCTAACATTACCACTGAGATAGCCTCCTTTTATGTTAATATGCCTAAGCCTTAAATATCAGCTGCTGTTAAGAAGCAGAAAACAGGCTAGCAGACCATGCCCATCCATGAGTTATAGCAATTAGCCCAGCATTTTGAGGATAGCCTGAAAAACAAAGACAAGAGTGATGGAGACCTCCTCTCTCATGTAGCGAATAGTATAAACTACTGCATTTGTCATCGCTAAAAGGTTTCTCTTGGGAATCTTTGAACATTTTTTAATTATTAGAAAATTTATTAGTAAATATAAGTATACACAAAATTGTTGATAGGTGTAGCTATCCTGAAATAAGTAGTGCTAATAGTGCAACATAATACTACACAGTATAATATTAATGGCAGCTATTTCCCAATTAGTTTAAATGAAATATTAATGAACAGTTGCAACTCAGGCACTCTTACTGTAGTCCTTAGTTATCCACAAATGTTGTGTACTAGGAAATAAGGAGTTCTCTTAGATGAGTTATATGCTTCCATTTGCCCTCAGTGTATAAAATGAGTCTCAAAATAATTGAGGGAAGGCAAATAAGAATTTTAAAAGTAGGTCTATATAATATTAGCACTTAAGTCTTTTTGAATATTTCATGATGAAATATCCATACCCCTTTCTGGGACACTGCAATGTTACTGAATCCTCTCTCTCAAGCAAAATTATTCATGCTGGTATTTTTAATTTGTTAGATAAAAATAGATCTACTGGCCGGGCGCGGTGGCTCACGCCTGTAATCCTAGCACTCTGGGAGGCCGAGGTGGGTGGATCGTTTGAGCTCAGGAGTTCGAGACCAGCCTGAGCAAGAGCGAGACCCCATCTCTACTAAAAATAGAAAGAAATTATATGGACAGCTAAAAAATATATATAGAAAAAATTAGCCGGGCATGGTGGCACATGCCTGTAGTCCCAGCTACTCGGGAGGCTGAGACAGGAGGATCACTTGAGCTCAGGAGTTTGAGGTTGCTGTGAGCTAGGCTGACGCCACGGCACTCACTCTAGTCTGGGCAACAGAGTGAGACTCTGTCTCAAAAAAAAAAAAAAATAGATCTACTAAACAGGGAACTTAATATTCAGGATCCATGAACATGTTAGTCCCCTGGCACAAGTAAATATTATCAACTATGACCATTAAACACCAAGGTGAGTGTTAATAAAATAAGCGGCAATATGTTGTCAATGTTACTTAAGTTGTATGTTGTGTTATAATTCACCATGAGTCAGTATTATTAACACAGTCTATTACTGAGTCTTGCAGCCAAGTCTTTCTTGCAGTATTCAGATGAACTTCAATAAAATAGTTCCTCCCACCCTGAAACCGTTTTACCCTGAAACTACTTTACCATGTCTATCTTAAATTTGCTATGAGGTCTTTCATTCCTCTTTTATGAGCATGTTTTAGGGATCCTTAGTGTATGACCATTTCACTAGGGTTCAGTTTGAGTGATGGCACCATGTGATATGAGTGTGATCTCAGTAGTGGATTTATTTTGGGATGGCAGAGGAATGCAAGCATGACCAGAGCCTATGGGAACAGAGAATTGATTTTCCAGTGGTGGACGAACTGTTGCTTAGGACGGATTATAGAGACTATAGAGAAGACACCACCTGTTCATGTGGAGGCATACTTGGAAACTGATCACCAAAAAGAAGCTTATCTCATCCTATTTTGACTCTATTCATAGTTGACATTGGTCCATGTGAGATTTTTGTACAAGGAAAATATAGCTTTCTCTCGATCTATTTCTGTCTCTCTTGGTCTCTGTCTCTGTCTCTCTCTTGCTATATATATGTAAGTGGTAGTGATGATGAAGGACATCTGGACTACCTCTAAGAAAGGAGAAAATTTCAAATATACGACTTAGTGATAGCCGAAAGACATTTCTTAAAAGAGCAGTAGTGATAAGTGTTGTCTATGTGAAGGTAATTGTCCAATGTGAGGTACATTAAATAACATGTGTGCAATGAAAGACAATGATTAGTTAGATACGGTGGAGTACTTACTGAAGAGGACCTGAAATAGCCAATTCTAACTGAGAAATAGCAGAAGCCAGTGAGTCAGCCATGGGATGTGTTTGTAATTTGAATCATCTAAATGTAAAGTTCGAAGTTCTACGACATAATATGAGGCCAAAGTGGGGACAACCTGCTTTCTGTGAGACCAGTTTAAGAACCAGAACACTGACTTCCTGGTACCTGAGGTTGGTGCATGAGCCCCTGAGGCAAAGGACAGGTGTGGGGGAACCACTGGGATTCAGGAGGCCTTGACTGTCTTCCCGTCAATAGACATTTACCTTATCTTTTCACACATGGAGTCTGCCAACCATGGCTTAAAACACCAAGTGCTGATGTCTGGATGAGGGCATGGCAACAGCTGAGGGCATGAATATCTGAATGGGTATGTGTGACATCTCAATGTGGGCTACAGCATTTGGGTCACCATCTGCACCATTTGCAGTAGACTGAGAGACAGCCAAATGTGTGGCGTTACTGGTGAGAATCTGACAGTGTGGAGCTAGTATTTGTCCAGAGGACACAAGAATGCCCCACCCCTACCTTACACTGTTGCTCTGCCCCCTCCTAGCACTTTCCCTAAAGGAGACATACACACAAGGACCTGGAATGTTTATTCACCGGGCCAGTTTCCACGACCCCTCAATGCACAGCCCTCAGGCCAAGTTGGGTTAAAGTACAGGCTTAGGCTCAAGCAAGAAGCAGGATCTCTTCCACTCTCTAATTCTACATCTTACTGCCAGCTGACTCCTAGTGTGCAGGAATGATGGCCCAAAATTTCTAATGAGAAGAAAAGAAAAGGGAGTAATGTGGCAGAGCCCAGCCTTCACAGGTAGGCACTGGTTCAGCTTACTGCTTTGGTAGTGTAAGAGAGAGAAGAGCGTGGACATGTCCAACATACATGGGTGATACCTCACAATCCAAGGTGATATTGCTCATAGTGCTCCTGAATCTGACCCTTCCCATCAGTCTTCCCTCGTCCAAGGGAGGAGTGAGGAAAGGGTTTAGGAGAAGAGAGTTTTCCCTGGGATGAGGAACATTGGAAAGAGAAACCTGCCCCCACACCCAATGACCTGGAACCATGGATAGAAACTGGTCTGATCATAGAAAAAGTAGGCCATGTGTAAACAACAATTTTGCTGTTAAAATCTCAAATATATCAAATCTGAAAACTTAAAATCTGGGCCTGTTGACAAAAACATACAAATTCACCAAAGGGAATTTTCATTAGAAAATAAAGCAACAAAATCTAGCATATTTTAAAGTTTTTAATCACAGCATTGACCACATGTTTTAATTGACAACATACAGTTACATTCACAAAATATAGCAGGGCGAGGAATATATAACTTTAAACACAAAGGATAGTGACTTCATAAATTTATTATAACATTTTCATTGTTTGAAAAATCAAGCACTGCAAGAAAATATGAAGGCAGATGTAATAAATTATATCAAATTGCAGCATCCAAAATTAGTTCTAACTGGGTCAAAGTGATTACATACAAACATCTTTCTATTCACTTATGAAATAAATGCATAGGCTAGTAGGTGGATAGCAAGAAAGAGAGGTAACTTTACAGAAATAAATTTTACAACGATGAGCTTATAGCATACGTGCTATTCAGATTTTAAAAGTATTAGATTTCATTTTACTAGACTATGATGAAATAAAGGGAAGGGGAACAAGAAAGAGGGGGCTCTTTGGTTAATGATTTCTTTAACTGAAAAGATATTAGTTCCTAAAAGATTCCTCCAAAGTTAAGCTAAGAGAATTTAAAAAACAATACAGGTTTGGAACCACAATTATTTTTAGTGGCATGCTAAAATTTATACAAGGTTAGGAGACTCTTCGCTTTGAGAGATGAAATTTCAGGAGGATAGGCCCTTTGTACTTCTGCTACACTCTCCTCTGTCTCTAGATTTTTTTCACATATACTTAATCATTAAAGTTATAGAAAGGTATAGAAATGAGTGCACTGCTCCATGAAATTTCACAAAGTGAACACACGTATGTAATGAGCATTCAGATCATAAGGTAGTGTATTGCATAACTCCCTGCAAGCCTCCCCTTCCCCGCCTTTCCAATCGTCTCACTCTCGCTCACGCAGGATAACCACAGTCCTCACCTCCAACACCATGGTCTGCTTTTGTCTGATATTAAATTTCTGTAAGTAGAATCATACAGTATGGAGTCTTGTGTTTACCTTCTTTAGCTCAACATAATTTTCGGGCCGGGCGCGGTGGCTCACGCCTGTAATCCTAGCACTCTGGGAGGCCGAGGTGGGCGGATCGTTTGAGCTCAGAAGTTCGAGACCAGCCTGAGCAAGAGCGAGACCCCATCTCTACTAAAAATAGAAAGAAATTATATGGACAGCTAAAAATATATATAGAAAAAAAAAAATTAGCCGGGCATGGTGGTGCATGCCTGTAGTCCCAGCTACTCGGGAGGCTGAGACAGGAGGATCGCTTGAGCTCAGGAGTTTGAGGTTGCTGTGAGCTAGGCTAACGCCACGGCACTCACTCTAGCCTGGGCAACAGAGTGAGACTCTGTCTCAAAAAAAAAAAAAAACAAAAAAAAAAACATAATTTTCTTGTGTTTTATTCATGCTCTTGGGTATGGTATTTATTCAGTTACTGTATTGCTATATTGTATTCCATCATATGACTATAGCAAAATTTATTCGTTAATTGTATCCATTATGGACATTTGGGTAGATGTTTTTGTTTGGGATATTATATATTGTGCTGTATAAACAGTCTTCTACATATTTTGGTGATAATTATACTCATGTATGAAGATTTCCCTATTTACCTAGATGTGAAACTACTAGATCATAGGACATTTCTTACTTCCAGGTTTATCATATGTTACCAAAGAGACTTCCAAATGGTCATATCAATTTATACTCCCATCAGCTGTGTATTACAGTTCGTGTTTCTCCACACTCACCAAAATTTGGCATTATCTTTTCCCCTTTTAGCCACTCAAGTTAGCACATAGTGGCAATGTCATTATAGGTTTAATTTCCTGATGCCTAATAATGTCAAGCTTGTTGTCACATATTTTTTAGCTATTTGGAATCTTCTTTTGTGCAGTGCCTATTCTATACTTTTGCCATTTTTCCGTGCCGATTTGTCTGTTTTGTTTGTATTGATTTGTAGTGTTCTTTACACATCCTAAGTAAAAGAATTTTTTTGGAGATATGAATATGTATTGCAAATAGTGTATTCTGTACTGTGGCTTGCATTTTCATTGTCTTTGTAGTATCTTTTGATGAACAGAAGTTCTTCATGTTAATTGTAAAGAATAAAATAGAATGTTTATCAATTTTTATCCTTCATAGCCTGCATACAGACATATATAAACGTAAAAAAACTTTTTGGCTGTTTGGGCTTTGCTTAAACATCTTCATCATTAGGTTACAAATAAAACCTTATTTTGTTCCTCAAAGTAGAAATATTGCAAACCATACTACCTGATTACAATATAATAAAACTAAAAATTATAAATAGAATGATAAAGCACATATGACCTTCTACCTGGAATTTTTTTTTAAAAGTCTATTTATAAAACTCTCAGGTAAAATGGGAAATACAAAAATGTTAGGATTTTGAAACAAAAAATAATGAAAACACTGCAGATGGGAATCTGTGACATACATTTAAAACAGTGATTATAGAAAAAAGTGTCATAGTCTTAGACATTTTCATCAATAAAAATAAAAGAATGAAAATAAATTAATTGAATTCCTACCTCAAAAAGCTAAAAAGAAAGCTGCAAAATAAAGTAAAAGAAAGCATAAAGAAGGAAACAGTACACAAAAAAGGAGAAAGTAATGATTTAGAAGAGAGATAAATGTTAGAACTAATTAATAAATCAAAACCATCGACTTTTGGAAAAAATAAAATAGATGATACACTAGCTAACTTCATTAATAAAAGCAGGGAAATTACAAATATACAATCTAAACTATAAGGGATAATAGTTAAGACAGGAGTACTTTTTAAAAATCATAAAATATTTCTATTGCTCTATGCATTATAGATAGAAGAAATGTATAATTCCTTAGAAAAACACTGTTTATCAAAATTGACTCCATTAAAGATGGAAAGCTTAAACAGACTAATTTCTGTAGAAAGAATAAAAGATAAATTTATAATTATCTCATTAAAAGCACCAAGCCTAGATGGTTTCAAAGGGCAATTTTCCCAGTGTTCAAAAACCAGATAGTCGCAATGCTCCATTAACTGTTCCAGAGCTTGGAAAATTAAGGAAAACTTCATATGTGTGTTTATGAAGCAACTAAAACACTGATGCTTAAACTTGATAAGGTAGTACCAAAAAGAATAATACAGATGGATAACACTCAGTCATGTATATCACACAGACACACACATACAATCTTCATACTAAACCCTTCATCTTTCTTAATGATAAAACACTAAATGCATGTCACATTAATACATTAAGAGATCAGGACAAAGGCAAGGATGATGCCTTCTGTTTCCATGACTATTCATCATTGTGCTGGAGGTATTAACCAATGCAATTAGTTAAATTAATTAGAAGCAAAAAAACACATATGCACTAGAATGTTTATAGGAGCAGAGTTCACAATTGCAAAGAGGTGGAAACAACCCCAGCACCCATCAATACATGAGTGGATTAATAAAATGTAGTATATGTATACCATGGAGTTCTATTCAGCCACAAAAAACAGTGCTGATCTAGCACCTCTTGTATTGTCCTGGATAGAGCTGGAGCCCATTCTACTAAGTGAAGTGTCACAAGAATGGAAAAACAAGCACCACGTGTACTCACCATCAAATTGGTTTTAACTGATCAACGCTTAAGTGCACATATAGTAATAACATTCACCGGGTGTCAGGCATGTGGAAGCAGGGAGGAGGGGATGGGTATATACACACCTAATGGGTGCAGTGTGCACCGTCTGGGGGATGGACAGGCTTGAAGTTCTGACTCGGGTGGGGCAAGGGCAATATACTTAACCTAAACATTTGTACCCCCATAATATGCTGAAATTTAAAAAGGAAAAAAAATTAATTAATTAGAAGAATAAGAACTCAGAAAGAATTAAAACTACCTCTATTTGCAGATGATATTATCACGTATCTGGAAAACCCAAGAGAATCAAGGATAAAGGTTACTCAAGCAAGAAACAATTCAATACAATAAACAGGATAGAACTTTACCATATAGATCTTAATAGTCTTTATAGAAACAAACACTAATTAGTTAGAGATTATAATTCTATAGAATAAATCCATTTAAAATAGAAAAAGATGATAAGGTACTTAGGAATATATTTAAAATTTATTTAGAAAAAAATGTTAGTGCTCGTGAAAGACACAAACTTGAACAAATGGAAAGACTTCACTTGTTCATGGATAGGATTATTCAACGTAATAAATTTATACTTTTCTCTTTAAGTTAATAAATTTCACTCAATCTCAATAAAAATGTCAATCAGCATTTCAATGGAGCCAGGCATTGTGATATTAAATTTCATATGGAAAAATAAACATGCAAGAATACCCAAGAAAACACTAAAAGAAAAAGCTACAGCTGGGCATGGTAATGCATGCCTGTAGTCCCACCCGCTTGGAAGGCTGAGGTGGGAGGATCACTTGAGACCGGAATTCGAATCTAGCCTGGGCAACATAGTGAGACCCCATCTTTAAAAAGAAAGAAAGAAAAAGCCACAAGAGGGTAGTCTAATCTTTTAAGATTTTAAAGACATAAAACACACTATAAAGCCTCTATAATTAAAACTGTAGTGCTACTTCTCACTAAGTCCAATGAACAACAACAATAAAACCAAAAAAGTATTGTAGCACCGATGCATGAAATGAAAGACCAGTGGAATAGAAGAGAATTTCAATCAATAAATAAAAGTACATGTAAAACTTCAGTATATGATACAGTTGGCATTTCAAATGGCTTGATAGAAGATCAACTGTTTAATAGTGTTGGGATGACTGGTTTTACTAAAGAGAAAATTAAATCCATACCTGCAGCTATACACAAGAATAAATTCCAAATGGGGGGGAGTGGTCCGCTGGCCCCCATGGTGGGGGCCGAGTGCCGCGCTCTTTGCCTCTCTAAAAAAAAAAAAGAAGAAGAAGAAATTCCAAATAGACCAAGGATTTACATGTAAAAATATGAAATCATACAAATACCAGAGGAACATATGTAAATTCCTCCTTAACCTGTGTGTAATGAAAGGCTTTCCAACTAAGACTGAAAATACAGAGGCCATAAAAAATAGATTCATTTGAATTTATAAAATATAAGCTCTATAATTAGATGGTATACATCAATATTAGTTGTTTGATTTTTGTAATTGAACTGTGATTATGAAAGAGAATTTCATAGTTTTTAAGGAAATACACAGTAATGTATTTAGAGATAAAGGGACATTATGTTTGCAACTTACTCTTTTTTTTTTTTTTTTTTGAGACAGAGTCTCGCTTTGTTGCCCAGGCTAGAGTGCCATGGCGTCAGCCTAGCTCACAGCAACCTCAAACTCCTGGGCTCAAGCGATCCTTCTGCCTCAGCCTCCCGAGTAGCTGGGACTACAGGCATGCGCCATCATGCCCAGCTAAGTTTTTATATATATATTTTTAGTTGTGCAGCTAATTTCTTTCTATTTTAGTAGAGACGGGGTCTCGCTCTTGCTAAGGCTGGTCTTGAACTCCTGACCTCAAGCGATCCTCCTGCCTCAGCCTCCCAGAGTGCTAGGATTACAGGCATGAGCCACCGCACCCTGCCTGCAACTTACTCTTAAAGGCTTCAGAAAAAAATTACGTGGCTAGATATATAGAGAATTAGAGAGGTAGAGAATAATATAGGAAATAGCATAACATTAAAATTTGGGGAACCTGGAAGGCATGCGTATGGGTCTTTTTTTGTGTTGTTCTTGTAATTTTTCTGTAAATTAAATTATATCAAAAATTTAAAAATAAATTCAAGGAATAGAGTAATTAAAAAAGAAACATTTGATACTCCAAGGTTATGGAGACAAAACAGCCTCATAAAAAAGTGGGCAAAAGACATAAACAGAAACTTTTCAGAAGATAGACTAATGGCCAACAAACATGTGAAAGAATACTCAACATCTCTAATCATCAGGAAAATGCAACTCAAAACCACAATGAGAAATGACTTAATACCAGTGAGAATGGCCTTTATCAAAAAGTCCCAAAACAACAAATGCTGGTGTGGATGCAGAAAGATAGGAACACTTATACACTGCTGGTGGGACTGTAAACTAGTACAACCTGTATGGACAGTACTATGGAGATATCTCAAAGAACTAAAAGTATTAATAGAAGTACCATTTGATCCAGCAATCCCACTACTGGGTATTTACCCAAAGGAAAAAAAGACATTCTATAAAAAAGGCACCCACACTGGAATGTTTATAGCAGCACAATTCACAATTGCAAAGATGTGGAAACTACCCAAGTGCCCATCAGCACATGAATGGATTAATAAAATGTGTATGTATACCATGGAGTACTACTCAGCCAAAAAAATGGTGAACTAATACCTCTTGTATTAACCAGTATGGAACTAGAGACCATTCTTCTAAGTGAAGTATCACAAGAATATAATTCTTACCTTTTCATTTCTGACTTTATTTATTTGTGTCTTCTCTCTTTTTTTTCTTAGTTGGTCCAGCTAAGAGTTTGTCAATTTTGTGGATCCTTTCAAGAAACCAACCCCTAGGTTTGATGATTTTCTTTACTATTTTTCTATTTGACTTATTCTCTATTTGACTTATGTCTGCTGTAATCTTTATCATTTTCTTTCTTCCGCTAGTTTTGAGCTTCATTTTTTCATCTTTTTCTAGTTCTTTCAGGTGTAAAGTTAGGTTTACTTAATACTTTTCTTCGTTTTTAATGTAGTTTTTATCACTATAAACTTCTCTCTTAGTACTGCCTTTACATTTATTTTTTAAAGACTATGAAAAAGCATGTCTAGAGAACAGAAGGGGATGCAAGACATTGCATCTGGAGATGAGAGAGTGGTGACAACCCATTTCAACAACTTACCAGAAAAGGTTTGCTGTGAAGGGCAGGAGATAGAGGGAATAGCTGGTCGGGAAGTATCATCAAGGAAAGGTATTTGTTTAAATAGAGGACAGTGGAGTGTAAATGTATGCTGATGTGGGTAACCACTGGGGCAGGACAATTTGAAGATGCAAGAGAAATGGCAGTGATCTATCTATAAGAATTAAAACTTTAAAGGTGTGAGAAGTAAAGACTAGATCAACTGGAGATGCCCCGAGTTTTATATTCTTAGTTAAAGACATGCTGATAACCTACATCCCTGTGGATGGCCAAATTGAGAATGAGGGATTATCAAGGCAGAGATATTCAGAGCATAAGGGAATGAGGTTTGAAGTACATTGAGATCCAGGCTGAGTAATGGTGTTTACTATGGACTGACAAATTCAAATTTTGCAAAATGTATCAGATTTGGATTACTGTGTACCATAGTGTACCATGCTATGTACCACCATAGTTCTTGGTGTTTATGTGAATGTCTGTGTGTGTTCAGAGCAAGGTGAAGATGTGGATATATCGCATTGTTAGGAAAAGAAGAAATCCCTCAAATGAAGCAAATTAAGGAAGGGGACTTTCTTCTTTTCAGGGGGAGAAAAAGGCACTCCGCAAAACAGAAGAAAAGCTGTAAACAGGTATTAACCCCAAATGGAATCTCCCCAGAAGGCCTTATGTATTTTGTGGGAAGCAGGGGATGAGTGATTCTTCTTGGACTCTAGCCCCATATTTAGCCATCACTTCCTATAGTTTTGTTGCATATTATAATTTTATCTAGTAATTTTTCATCCTCTATTGAAGTCATATATAGTCTATAGTCTTGTGAGTGGTATTTTGGGAGATGTAAGAAACAGAGCAGTCAAGGGAAGCACAGCCTCCCTTGCATCAGCATTCCTCATTGGTCCTTGTCCTTGGGAAACTGGTCCTGGTCATCCAGACATAGACCAGCAGTCACGTGGATCTGGGGTCCCCTGAGAGGAGTGTGAACCACAGAGGAGACGCTGGCAGGGGGATACTCAGGAGTAGGTGTGAGACACTTTGCCTTTCTAAAAGCAGACTGAGCATCTCAAAAAGACCCTGGATGTCAGGAAGATGGGCAAACATTAGAGTGGTTCTTCCCAGTGTAGGGCCTGGCTGTGGATGTGGGTTGCTCAATTGGAGGGAAGATGAAGTTACTTGGATTCTTTGGACTGAGGGTTTGCAGGACATGGGAAATAGTGGGCAGTTGGGTCCCAGGAAATGAGAGTGGGTCTGGATAATCGGACTTTCAGAGACATGCTGGAATAATGGGAATGAAGGTTGTGGAAGTTGGGGACCTAAGAGCAGGTTTTGTGCTTTCTTTCTTCACAAATTCACAAATGGATGCTGTGGGACATCTCACATCCTGCCTTGTACCATGTTTGTCCCACCTCTGAAATGTTGGCTACCCAGGGAAAGTGCACAGAGAAGAGGCCCCTTATTAGATTGGCTGTTTTCCAAAAGCTATGGACTATCGTAAATCTCTGGGTGCAATGAGTAATATTTGAGTGATGGGCACACTTGTAGCCATGACTCAAGCATTATAAAAGCATCCATGTAACCAAAAACATTTGTACTCACTTAATATTTTGAAAAAAAAAAAAAAAGAAAAGAAAGAAATATCCCATCTCTGAGTCTCCCAAGGCCCTGGTAGAACAGGGGTGGGGCAGGAAGTGGGGATCTTACAAATTGGTCCCATGGTGTGGGCAGGGGTCACACAGGGCATAGACAAGAGGAGAGAGGGGGTCTGTCCTGTGTGACTCTGCCAGTGAGGATCAGAGAACTCTTCTGGGGATGGCATTTCTGAAATTGGCCTGGAGCTTACTTTTGTGCCATAAAATTGAGGTTGCTGGAAAACTCTCATACCATGATGCAGACTAGAGGGTGGAGAACGGAGGAAGGGACTTGGGATAGAAGGATTCCTAGATTCCGTGGGCATGCTTTGGAAGTAAAACAAATTTTGGGTAAGAAGGTGCCTCAGGGACAAGAAAGCCTCTATCTCCAATCCATTCAGGTGCATTGTGTGGTTGTAGAAATTCCAGATTCATATTGAACCCCCTGTCTTTCTGTCCTCCTCCACCAAGCAGTGAGGGGAGGGCAGGGTAGAATGAAAGAAAATGTCCTTTTTAATCCCTGAATAGGAGCTGTGAACCTCGGAGGAAGACAGAGCACGCATTTCCCTGCGTTTCTCTTTGTCTCATCCTTAGTCCTTAGACCATTAGTCCCAGTTGCCATGGGAACAACTGAAGCTGAGTGTCTGATGCATTTATTGGACTGTGAGGGAAAAGCAGAGTCTGTTTTTATTTCAGTAATCACCTGTTAACCACCGCTACGGTTTTTGCTGTGTTTGATCATGGTAAAACTAGTATAATATTAATACCAAATGTATTCAGTCTACATAAATACGTCACTTGCATTTCTTATACTTTTGCTTAGAATTTTAATTTATTAATCTCACAAGATATCTTCATTGTTTTGTTTAGAAGACATAACATTTTCCTTTGAGCAAAATTATTTTACATCGATAACTATATTGTCAAGGGAAACTTTGTAGTATACCATAGTGGAAATCCAGCATCATTTGTCATAAATGACAGGTGACTGTAAAAACAAATTTAAGTGAAGCACAATATATCACATTATAAAATGATTAAATGTGTCTTAAAATTTTAAATGGTTCATCCAAATGTAGCTCCTGAATTCATTTTGTATAGTACATGGGTATAGTATTGGTAGATTTTGTCAATGTGAGGTCATCTTCTCTAGCCCAATTTCTTCTGGATGTATGGACAAAGTTTAATTTCTGCATTTAAAAAGCTGGTTATACCACTGCACTGACTACCCCTGTAGGAAAACTTACTGGTTGAGAATATGGCCTTCCTCACGCATCCTTTGAGTCATTATACCTTTTCAAATGATGAGAACTGGTTTGTGCATGTTTTCTTCGCCAGTCCAGTGTACATGGATTCATTAGTGATCTGGACAGAAGTCATGTTAATTTCTTCTCTAGAACCCAAACCTTGGAGTATTTGGGGAACACAAAGTTCTCAATAAATGTTTGTCAAATATGTTTCCTTGAGTTTTTGAAAATTCTCTTCCTTCTTCCTGGAATATCATTCCCAGAACTTTGATGACTGATTAACTCAGTCCTTAAACTTGTTGCAAGTGCCCCTGATACCCTCAGAAAGTTATTTTTTCCCTCCTCTCTGTTCCTGTCAGATACTGTCCATATCTCTATCATAAGTATTATTATTTTTGAGGTCTGTCTCTCTCACCAGACTATGAACTTTTCAATAGCAATTACTATTTCTAGTTCATACTTTTGAAAGTTCTTCAACGTTTATAACACCTTTCATTATATTGGATAATGTCATGTGTTGGATCTTCTTTTTCAAACCAGATTGAAAGTTCCTATGGTATAAGGGGGCCTGACCATCCATTGTGCATGTTATATGATGCTTCAGCCATCGGCTCTACCCTTAGAGCCCCACCAAGCTCCTCCATAGTCACTAAATTCTGGAGTTTGCCAAAATACAGAAGCCTCAGTTAAGCCTCTTCCTTCCCCCAAGTTTCAATCTCTGGATTCAAGGACTTTGTCATCTACTTTAAAGACTAAGTATGCTTTTTACTGTGTGGGAGAAAAAATAGAATCAATATACCATTGCTTCTTAATCAAAGTGTGTTCTCTGAAAAATATTTGGGTTCAGAAATTATCTTGGCCTCATATCAAATCCAATTTTGGAGAAATTTCATCTAAATTTTTCCTAAACATCTTTGAGTTCCCTGTGGCAAATGTATTAATAAATGAGGAGGGAGATAGGATGGGCAGGAGGATGAAGGGAGGACCTGGGAGATAAAAAGCATGCAAGATGATATCTGACCCCATTATGCATTCACGCCTCATTCTACTTCTAGGAGGTGTCTTCACCCTACCATCACCTAGAGAAGCCAACCTAGAGAAAAGAAAACCTGCTAGATTCAGCCCATCAACATCCCCATTAGTCTTTGAGGTTGAGAAATGTTAGGTTGGTGCAAAAGTAATTGCAGTTTTAGCATTGTTGAAATTTGCCATTTGATATTGAAATAGATTCTTAAATGTGGTTATATCATACATCATTTTAATGCACATTTCTCACTTTATGTTTTTTTGCTAATGACTTATTACTTACTGTTTATTTGACATTTATTTTAGAATATGGAAATGATGTTAGACAAAAAGCAAAGTTGAGCGATTTTCTTATTCCAGTTCAAAATGGGTCATAAAGCAGTGGAGACAACTCATAACATCAACTACACATTTGGCCCAGGAACTGCTAACGAACGTACAGTGCTGTGGTGGTTCAAGAAGTTTTGCAAAGGAGACGAGAGCCTTGAAGATGAGGAGCGCAGTGGCCGGCCATCGGAAGTTGACAATGACCAATTGAGAGCAATCATTGAAGCTGATCCTCTTACAACTACAGGAGATGTTGCCGGAGAACTCAAGGTTGACCATTCTACAGTTGTTTGGCATTTGAAGCAAATTGGGTTGGTGAAAAAGCTCAATAAGTGGGTGCCTCGTGAGCTGACCAAAAATCAAAAAAATCATCGTTTTGAATTGTCGTCTTCTCTTATTGTATGCAATAGCAACAAACCATTTCTTGATTGGATTGTGAAGTGCAATGAAAAGTGGATTTTATATGACAACCTGCAATGACCAGCTCAGTTATTGGACCAAGAAGAAGCTCCAAAGCACTTCCCAAATCCAAACTTGCACCAAAAAAAGGTCATGGTCACTGTTTGGCGATCTGCTGCCAGTCTCATCCACTACAGCTTTCTGAATCCCAGTGAAACCATTACATCTGAGAAGTTTGCTCAGCAAATCAATGAGATGCACCGAAAACTGTAACTCCTGCAGCCGGCATTGGTGAACAGAAAGTGCCCAATTCTTCTCCATGACAATGCCCGACTGCACATCACACAACCAATGCTTCAAAAGTTGAACAAATTGGGCTAGGAAGTTTTGCCTCATCTGCCATATTCACCTGACCTCTCGCCAACGGACTACCATTTCTTCCAGCATCCTGACAACTTTTTGCAGAGAAAACGCTTTCACAACCAGCAGGATGCAGAAAATGCTTTCCAAGAGTTCATGAAATCATACCTGACGTGTACAATGTACACTATTTGGGTGATGGGCAGACTTATAACTTTGTCTCAAGTAGTACAAAAGCGATCCGTGTAACCAAAACATTTGTACCCCCACAATGTTCTGAAATAAAAAGGAAAAATAGAAAAGAAAAATAAAGGAAGAAATCCTAAGGGAAATTAGAAAACACTTTGCTATGAGTAAAATAGCAACCCAAGGTCCTAACCTTTGCAAGATGCAGTTAAATCCGCTCTTAGAAGCAAATGGATAGCTACAAATGCTTATATTAACAAAGAGGAAAGTTCTCAAGCAGTGTAAATGTTCATGTTAAGACAAAGAAAAAAGAAAGGTAAACTAACCCAAAACAGGCAAAAGGAAGGAAATAAGGACTATTAGAGTTATATAAATAAAAAGAGAAAAGGAAATAATAGGGAAAGTCAACAAAACTACAAGTTGATTCTATGAAAAGATTAACAAAATTGGCAAACCTTTACTAGCCTAAGAAAAAATAGAAAAGGTACAAATTACAAAAATTAAAAATGAAATATAGGATGTTAGTACAACCTTCCAGAAATAAAATGGTTATGTGGAATAGTGCAAACAATAGCATGCCAATTAATTTGATAACGTACTTGAAATGGACAAATCTCCAGAAAGACACAAATTACTGAAATTTCCTCAAGGAGAAAATGAAAATCTAAATAGATTTATAACAAGTAAAGAGAATGAATTAATAACAAATGCATCTCAACAAAAAAAGGCACAGGTCCAACTAGTGGATTCTACCAAATATTTAAAGAAGACATTAAACTACAACTCCACTACATTGCCCAGAATATAGAAGAGGAGAAAACACTTCCTAACTAAATTTATGAGCCCAGCTTTAAGCAAATTGCAAAATCAGAGAAGACATCAGAAGAAAAAAAAATAAACAAAACTATAGACCAGTATCCCTTATGAGTACAGGCATAAAAATCCTTCACAAATTACATACCAAATGCAGGAACACACACACACACACACACACACACAGGATTATGCACAAAGACCACGTGGAACTTATTTTAGGAATCTAAGGTTGGTTTGACAGACAAAAAATCAGTGTAATACACTATATTAATCAAATTTAAAAACCATATTATTTAATGTCATTTCAGTAGACATAGAAAACATATTTGACAAATCCACAACCATTTCATAATTTTAAAAAATCAAGAAACTAGGAAAACAAAGGCACTTCCTCAACTTGATAAAAAGACTTTACCAAACCCCCACAACTGCTGTCAGTCTTCTTGGTGACAGCCTGAAAGCAACAATGTCTCCTCTCACCATTTCTACTTAACATTTTACTGGAGTTTCTAGCTAATGTATTTAGGTAAGAAAAAGAAATAAAAGACCTCCAGATTAGAAATAAATAAGTAAAACTATCTCTATTCACAGGTAACATGTATATAAAAAACACTAAGGAAGCCAGAAATAAAATTACTATTAGAATTAGTCATTGAGTTTAGCAAGGTTGCAGAGATCAATATAAAAGGTACAGTTGTTTTTCTGTATAACAACAATGAATAATACACAAAAGGAATTTAAAAGCAATTTCATGTATAATACCATCTAAAGGAATAAAATATTTAGAAATAAATTTAACGAAAGAAGTATAAGACTTGTGCACTGAAAACCACAAAGCATTATTGAAAGAAAATCTAAATAAATGGAAAGGCGTTCCTTATTCATGAATGGAGAGACAGTAAATCATTAAAATCTAGGACAAGCAAAACCAGTCTATGGTGAAAGAAGTTAGAATAGTGGTGGTCTTTAGCACTGTAGGTTAGAGGGTGGTAATGTAGCAGGACTGAATAGGAAGGGGCATTTCGAGGTGATGGAAATGATCTATATGTGATATACAAATGGGTTTATGGGATATATGCATTTTGTCAAAATTTATCCAACATATAATAGCCGTGCATTTCATTCTATGTAAATTAAATTTCACTTGGAAGAACTTTAAAAAGACTTGTGCCTTCATAATGGCACTGCTATCCTCCTGTCAGAAACAAGCCAAAAGCACACCTGCATACTGTCAATAATTCTTGTTCTCTCTTCTTCTTTATCTCTTTTATATGATCACTGAATAAAACATGTGGATACATCCTCTTAGTTAATCTATTTTATGTGTACCTTTCTCTCCCTTGTTGCTTATATTATTCTAACAATGTTTTAGGTCATGTTTATGCTTTCCTCAAAATTAGTATATGGTTCCTCATTGTTTTCAAAATGAAATCACATCTCAGCATGTCCTTTGCTTTCCTATTTGATATATTTTTATGATCCTCATTTCCTACCATTGTATCTTATACTCCAGAGACACAGATGAATATGTAACTCTTCACATGCACTATTAAAATACTGACTTTTTTTACATACTGTTGCCACATCTTGGAATGACCTTACCCCATTATCTTAGTCCACTAGGGCTGCTATTAATATAATAAAATACCAAAAACTGGGTGGCTTATAAACAACAGAAATTTGTTTCTTACAGGTCAGGAGGCTGAGAAGTCCTACATTGAGGCATATTTGGTATCTTGTGAGGGCCTGGTTCATAGACGGCATCTTTTAGCTATGTCCTCACATGGTGAAAGATCAAGGCAGCTTCCTGGGACTTCTTTTATAAGGGCATTAATGGCATCGTAACAGCTTTACCCTCATGACCTAATCACATCCCCAAAGCTCTGCCTCCTAATTTCATCACATTGGTGATTATGTTTCAACATATGAATGTTGGCAGGACACAAACATTCTGACTATAGTTTTCTCCGAATTTAATGTAAAAGTACCAAAAGTCTTTAATTCTAAAATAATGTATGCAAACATTGTTTATTCCATATAGCCTACTCTCTCTTAAAATAGTTATCTATCATTTAAACTGTATTTTTTCTAACCTGTACTGTTTTAGAATTTATCACATGTCAGTCTGTCGCTTTACTGTGCTATAAATACCTTGGACGCAAAGATCATGCCTTTTCCACTACGTAGATTTCAAATGGTCTAAACTGTGCCTAACAGGTAGTAAATACTCACTAATTTTTTTGGAATGAGTGAAAGTAAATTCTATAACATCAAATGGCCTGGAAGAGTTGATTTAGTCAATGTCACAAAAGAACTTTAGCTTTAGGGGAGTTTAGCTTATTGTATTGTTATCTACAAAATAAAAGATAAATATGCATGCAATTAGAAAAAAGTATTTTGAAAGGTTTCATGTTTGAAAGGGCAAAGATGATATGGACTTCATAAAACTTGTGAAAGAGAAAATATTTTTTTCATAGACAGAAAAATGTGACTTTTTACAAAAAAGAAGGGAAGAAAAAAATCAATAGATTGTTGTTTTGTGAACTTATATGAGTAAAATGGAGTCCAAGAGGAGAAAACTTAAGACAAAATACATATTGTTTTAAATGAATTAAAATAGATAATGAAATATAATGCTTCAAAATAATTTTATTATTTCAAGAAAAATTTAAGTGAAAGATATTTTTCACTGAATCATGCTCTGTCTTCAATGTATAAAAATAAATATACTAAAAGGCAAAAAATAAATGATAATAGTCCACGAATGGATCTACAGATCCAACATAATTCTTTTAAAAAAATCTCAACAGGTTTCTTTCCTTTCCAGAATTAACAAGCCGATCCTAAAATTTCCATAGCAATGCAAGGGATCCAGAAAAGCCAAAACAATCTTGAAAAAGAACAAAGATGGAGGACACACACTTCTTGATTTCCCAACTCACCACAAAGCTACAGTAATCGATGTGTTGTGTTACTAGCATGAATATAGGGATATATATCAATGTAATAGAATTGAAATTCCTGAAATAATCCTTTTCATTTAAGGTAAATTGATATTTGACAAGTGTATCAAAACAACTCAAAGGGGCAAAGAACAGTATTTTCAACAAATGGTGCTGGGACAGTTGGATATGCATGAGCAAAAGATTGAAGTTCGACCACTGTCTTACACCATGCCCGAAAACGACCTCAAAATGGACGATAGACGTACATCTAAGAGGGAAACCTATAAAACCTATAAACCTATAGAGGAAAACTTTGGAGTAAATCTTGAAGACCTTGAAATAGGCAATGGTTTCTTAGGTATGGCACCCAAATCATGAGTGAAAACACTGAAACACAGATAAATTGTGCTCCATTGTGACGTTAAAAACTTCTGTGCTTCAGAATCCTCGATTGAGCACAAGGAAGACAACACGTGAGATGGGAGAAAATATTTGCAAATCATATATCTGATATAGGACTTTATCCACAATGTGTAAAAAGTACAACTGCATAATAAACAGACACATTGCCCAAATAAAAATGAGCAAAGGATTTTAAGAGACGTTTCTCCAAGGAAGATACACAAATGGTCAATAAGCACAAGAAAAGATGCTCAATATCATTACTCATTAGGGAAATATTAACCAAAATCACATTGAGACACCACTTCCCAGTCACTAGGATGGCTGAAGTTGAAAATATGGGCTATAACGAATGTTGGCAAGGATGTGAAGGATTTGGAATCTTATAGAACATTTCTCGTGGTATTGTAAATGGCTCAGTCACTTTTGAAAGCAGTTTAGCAATTCCTCACAAAGTAAAATATTGAGTTACCTTATGATGTAAGAATTCCACTCTAGATATCTATGCAAGTGAATTGAAAAAATATGTCAAGTAAAAACCTGTAACTAGTGTCTGTAAAGGCCTTATTCATAATAGCCCCAAACTGAAAACCACCCAAATGCCTACCAGCTGATGAATGGATAAACAAAATGTGCCATTATTACTAGGCTGTTAAAGGAATGACGTATTGATACGTGCTACGACACTGATCTAGAAAACATTAACAAAAAAGGCCATCCTATTGTATGATTCAATTTATATGGAATGGACCCGGGATCCCCTGAGAGGAGTGTGACCACAGA
This sequence comes from Eulemur rufifrons, assembly GCF_041146395.1. Classification (NCBI taxonomy): domain Eukaryota; kingdom Metazoa; phylum Chordata; class Mammalia; order Primates; family Lemuridae; genus Eulemur; species Eulemur rufifrons. Next base: position 100,752,363 of record NC_091012.1, read on the forward strand.
GGAGACCTGGCAGGGGGATACTCAGGAGTGGGTGTGACACACTCTGCCTTCCCAATAGCAGACTGGATGTCTCAAAAAGATGCTGGAAGTCAGGAAGAGGGGCAAGTGTTAGCGTGGTTCCTTCCAGTATAGGGCCTGGCTATGGATGTGGGCTGCTTAATTGGAGGGAAGATGAGGTTACTTGGACTGTTGGAACTGAGAGGTTGCAGGACATGGGACATGGTGAGCAGTTGGGTCCCAGGAAATGAGAACGGGGCTGGACAAATTTGGAGCCCTACACCCAGGTTTTGTGTTGCATTGCTTCACAAATAACAATGTGAGAAGTCTCAGGTCCCACAGCCTCTGGAACAGGGAGCCCATCCAAAGGAGGCAGTTGGCTATTCCGGGAATGGGGCCACGGAAGAGGCCCTCATTAGTCTGGCTCTTTGCCAAAAGCCAGAGGCAACCAGGAGCCTCCTTCCTCTGAGTCTCCCAAGGCCCCTGTAGAACAGGGCTGGGGAAGGAACTGGGAGTCCTAGAAACTGGTCTCGTGGTCTGGGCAGGGGTCACCCGGGCCACAGAGGAAAGGAGGGAGGGGGACCGTCCTGTGTGGCTCTGCCAGTGAGGATCAGAACACTCTGCTGGGGGCAGCATTTCTGAAATTGGGCCGGGACTTGCTTTTGTGTCCTCAAATTGGGGCTGCTGGAAAACCCTCGCAGTAGGATGCAGGCTAGAGGGTGGGAACAGGGGGAGGGAGTTGGGGTGGCAGTAATCCTAGATTCCACGGGCATGCTTTGGCGGTGAAAGAAATCTGGGTCTCCGAAACCAAGCAGGTGCATTGTGTGGTTGTAGAAATTCTGGATTCATATTGAACCCCCTGCCTTTCTGTCCTCGACCAAGCAGCGAGGGGAGGGCAGGGCAGAATGAAAGAGAACGTCCTTTTGAATCTCTGAATAGGAGCTGTGAACCTCGGAGGAAGACAGAGCACTCATTTCCCTGCGTTTCTCTTTGTCTCACCCTTAGTCCCTAGACCATTAGTCCCAGTTGCCATGGGAACCGAAGCTCAGTGTCTGATGCATTCATTGGACTGTGGGAGAAAAGCAGAGCTGGTCCTTGAAATAAAGGCCCTTGGGAGAGGAGATTTTAGCAGAGCCGTCACATTGAAAGAGTTCACAATTTGCACAGATATATTGATCACTGAGATGATTATCTCACACACACGCACTCTCGCTTCATCCTGAGCAGACATTCACAGGGCTTTACACTGGTGGCCCATAGGTTTCTTGGGGGTGAGGCTGTGCTCTGACGGCAAAGGGGTTGGATGTCCGCAGTAGGGGGGCCTAGGCAGGGGAGCGGTTCCCTTAAACATGCTCGTTGAATCCCATGTCTGACAGGGGAAGAGAGGATTGGGTGCAGAGCTTGCAATGGACAGACGCAGCCTGTTGGCGTGGAAGGTCCCTCTGTTTGGGGTGGCAGGCCCTGGTATGACATATGTCCCCTGCACCCCTCACCCTTGGTTTCTCGAGCTTCGTCCTCTGAAACGGTCCCCACAAGAAGTCCCAGGCAGGACCTGGGATGGCGGATCCCTCTTTGCAGAGGCAGGGCAGGGTTCCCAAACCTGGCCATTTCCTCCTCCCTCACGGCCCCCCTCGTCCTGCCCCCTGCTCTTAGGCTGTGCTCACCTGTGGCCCCTGGAAAAGGGCGTCTCTCCCCGTCCCTTCCTCTCCCTCACCCAGGTCCTGCAAAGCCCTTTGCTCTGCCCTCTCTCCTCCTCCCTCACCTCAGCATCCGTCGTCACCCCTCATCTTTCCTCTCTCCCCTCCCTGACTGCCGCCCTGCACCCCCTCTGCTTTCGCCCACGCCCTGCTGCCTGTCCTCCCCTCTTTCCTTTCTCACTCTTGCCCTCCCTCGCTCCTCCCTCTTGTCCTCCCTCCTCCTCTCTGCCTTCTCTTCCTCTCCCCCCCTCCTCCCCCCTCCCCTCCGCTGCTGCTTGCGGAGTGACTAATAATCAATTTGTTCGGCTATGATGGGCCTAATGCCATGTGCCTGGAGCTTTCGGCCTGGTAGGGCGGGCACGTCACGTCAGCCACAGATTGTTTGTTCTGTGACAAATGACAGAAGATGGTACGGGATTAGATGACAAGGAGCCATGAGCGTGGACAATAGGGGAAGTCGTTTCTGTGGTGGGCTCAGACAGGAAAATGTCACTGACGTTTGTTGTTCTGCCACCCAGCACCCGCCTGTTGCCTCTTTACAGAACTGCCTTCCCTTTTATGTCGGGGCCAGTGTCCTCTTCTGCCTTTTGCAGGGTGCTGGGACGCTCTCTCTCCCTCAGGGTGTCGGGCCGTCCACTCCTCAGGTGTGGACACCGTGTCCATCCGGATGCCCACTCCCTGCAGTCCCACTCACCAACAGCCCAAGCCAGGCGTTGCCTCCACTTCCCGTGGACCCTCCTTCCTGCTACCAGGGTCTCCAGGGCACTTTTGTCCCCGTGCTTCCTTCATCCTGCTGCTGTTCTCACCCTCACCCCTTCCCTTTCTTCCTCCGCCCCCCCTTCCCCCGGCTGAATTCCTTTGTTTTTAAGGCTTAACCCCGCAAAGGCAAAGAGGATGGGTGAGGAGACATTAGAAATACAGTGTCAGGAGCTGGAAAGGCGACAGATGGGTGATATCTGACTGAGCTCATTTGGGAGAGCTGATCTTCCACCACCAGTGAGGAAAGCTGGAAAGCCGCGGACTTGAACCCCTTCACCAGACCTTCCAACTGTCTGCCAGTCGGGCGCTGCCCTGTAGCCCTGCTCGTTGAGGGTGACGGTGGGGGCTGTAAATCGCAGGACTGCTCTCAAGTACACTTAATGACCGTTTAGACACCATTTACGCAGCTCCCTGTAGTTCGGCAAATCGCTCTCTGCCAACTCTGTGAGACTAAGGAGACATTTACTCTCTGCAGATTTATGGACTTTGGAACGTCAGGCTCACTGGAAGGCATAGGCCCAACCCCAGAATGGGGATTCAACGGGCTGCCCGCAGAAATTTCTCAGCCCCGGCCTCCTTTGGACTTTGGGTTCTGATTGCTGGCATCTTGCCCTTTCCCACACGTGCAGGAGGGTCTTCCCTGTGTAATCTCACCTTCTCAGGACAGGAGACTTGGGGATATTGGCAGGCAAAGGCCTCTCAACTTTTCTTTGTCAGCTCACAGTAGTTTCTGATTTCAGTATGAGTTTTTCTTAGCGCTTGGGTTACCTAGGAGGATATAGAGAGAGACCTTTCTACTGATGTTTGTTATTAATTTCTAGATTCCGTTGTGGCATTGTGGTCAAAGAATATATAAATCACTGAAGCATCAAGTCTTTGTGGACACTCCTGGGATTCTATGTATTTACATATCTTCACATGAATGTGACAGAGTACAATACAGAAAGGGAACTCAGGAAACCGTTACATTGCAAACATCGGAGTCAGTACCATCTGGGTCAGGAAATGGGGTCCTGTTGCTGGGCAAGTGGGGTCACGCCTGTAATCCCAGCGCTTGGAGAGGCTGAGACGGGAGGATCGTTTGAGGCCAGGAGTTCCAGACCAGCCTGGGCAACAGGGCAAGACCCTGTCTCTACAAAAAATGAAAAAAACAGCTGGGCATATTGGTATGCGCCTGTGGTCCTAGCTCCTGGGGAGGCTGAGGCAGGAGGGTTGCTTGCGCCCAGGAGTTCAAGGTTGCAGTGAGCTGTGGTCGCACCACTGCTCTCCAGCCTGTGCATCCGCTTGAGACCCTGTCTACTGTCTTGACATTTAACACTGTAGTGGAATTTTGCCTCTTTGTGACCTCTTTACACATAAGGAGAACCCTTACAGTACACATTTTAACAACCCGGCTTTCTCTCGGCAACACTGTTTTCATTTATTACTATTTATTTTTGTGATCGCTTGCAACTGTATTTCATTTCTTTTCAGTACTGAACAGTATTTCCATGTGCAGAAATGTAGCACAATTTATTTATACCTTCTATTTCTGATGGACATGTCAGTAGTTTGCAGTGCTGGAATGTTGCATTTGTCACTGTGTGAACATTCGCATGCGTGTCCTTGGGTCAGCGCGTGTGTGCTTTTAGGGCTGTATTTGCTGGCTCACTGTTGTTACTGTTTCCTCCTTTGTCACCCTGACTGGTGGCCGCGGCTATCTCTGGATCTGGTTCCTGATCTCGGAGGGAGAGCTTTCAGTGTTTCTCCAGAAAGTGTGACTGTCTTTGCAGGCTTTTGAAAGGTGGTCTGATTGAATTAAGAGAGTTCCCTTTAATTCCTCGTTGGCTAAGAGTTTTTTTTTGTTTGTTTGTTTGTTTGTTTGTTTGTTTTTTATCATAAGTGGATGTGCATTTTTTAAAAAATCCAGCGCATGTAATATTTTTCCTGCTTCTATACAGAGTACAGTCTGTTCCCTTAATACATTACTTCTGTGAGATCGACCACTTCATTTCTAGAATATTCTTGACTTGTCTGTGACATATGTTTTTAGAGATATAGCTGGATTTGTTTTGCTAATGCTTCATTTAAGATTATTCTCTCTGTGCTTATGAGCAAGATAGGCCTGTGCATTTCATTCCTTGTCACGTTCCTTTAGGGCTTGGGCCTCATGAAATGAGATGGAAAGTGTTTCCTCTTTTATATGTTATCTGGCAAGAATGTAAGATTGACATCGTTTCTTTCTGAAACGCTTTGTGGAATTAATTAGGGGAGCGAACGCAGTCTGGAGGTTCTTTTTGTTGCTGCCGGTGCTCTCTGCAGATTCCATTCACGTGGCATTCATCGGCCAGTTCAGATGTTCCCTTTGTTTGGTGGCATTTTGTTATGTTTCCTTGAAATTCATATGTGGTATCTAAATTTTCAAATGTATTGGCACAAGGTCGTTCTTGACTAATGATCTCTCTAATACCTTACTGTCCGTAGCCGAGTCTCCTCATTCATTGCAGACATTGGTTAGTTCGTGATTTCTCTCTCCTTCCCTCAGACACATGCAAGCCGTGGATCAAGCCTATCGTCAGCAAAAAGAAGCAACTTTTGGCTATGTTGTTTTATCTTTAACTGATTTAAACTTTTATCCTTACTTCATGCCTCTGCTTTCTTTAGGTTTAATCTGCTGTTCTGCTACATTTTTGAGGAAGATGCGTGGGTCAATAATTTCTGCCCTTTTTCCATGTAATATAGACATTTAAACTGTATCCTACAGGTTTTCATTATTATTCAGCTTATTACATTTTGTAATTTTACCGATGATTTCTTCTTTGAGCTGTGGGTTATTTAGAAGGCTACTTCTTAGCTTAAAAACATAGAAAGGATGCCTTTTCTTTCTGTGTCTTGCCTGATTGCTCCGGCGAACCTCCAGTTCTCTGCCCAGCAGAAGTGGCCAAGGGGGGATCCTTGCCTCATTCGTGATCTCGGAGGAAAGGCTCTCACGCTTCTGCCGTTAGCTATGATATTCACAACGGACTTTTTATGTCTGGCTTTGAGTACGTGGAGGTAGGTTCCTTCTGTCCTAGCTTGTTGAGTGTTTTTACCATCAAAGGTATTGAATTGTGTCAGAAGCTTTTACCGCAGCGACTGAGATCATCCTGTGGTTTTGTCCTTCATTGGGTTGACGTGGTGCCCTGCATTAACTGACTTCCACTGGCTGAAACTTCCTTGCCGTCCACGAAGGAATCCCACGTGGTCATGGGCTTTTAACGTGCTGTTGAATTCGGTTTGCCAGACCTCTGCGGAGTATTTTTGCACAAACATTCTTCTGGGATGGTGGTCTTTCCTTTTATCCTCCTTTGTTTGCTCGTGGTCTCCTAGTCTCACTTTGCTGTCAGGTTCATGCGAGCCTCTTGAAATGGGTTGGAAGTGTTTCCTCCTGGTCAGTCCCTGGTGCTGATTCTTCTTGAACTGTTTGGTGGGATTCCCCACTGAAGCCGTCTGGTCCCGAGGTTTCTCTGCTGTGAGGATTTGATTAGGGATTCAATCTCCTAACTAGTTATCGAGGTCTGTTCAGAGTTTTTATCTCTTCATGGTTCAGTCTCGGTAGGTGTTGTATGTCGTATGTGTCTCAGAATTTACCCATTTCTTTTAGATTATCCAATTGCTTGGTGTATAATTGTTGATACTATTCTCTTACAATCTTCTTTCTCTGTATCGGTTGGAATGTCTCCTGTCTTTCTGATTTTAGTTATTCGAGTCTTCTGTGTTTTTCACAGTTAATCTAATTAAGAGTTTGTCCATTATGCTGATCTTTTCATAGAAACCAACTCTCAGTTTCATTGATTTGTTTCTATTATTATTCTCGGTTTCCTTTGCTTCTACTCTAATCTTTATTACTTCCTTCCTTCTGCTAACTTGGGGTTTATGTGGTTTTCCTCTTTCTAGTCCTTTACACATAAAGTTAGGTTGTTGATTTGAGATCTTTCTTCTTTATTAATGTAAGCATTTACCTCAATAAACACCCCTCTTACCGTTGCTTTTCCTGCGTCTGATAAGCTGTGCAAATTTGTGCTTTTGTTTTCATTTGTCTCAAGATAGTTTCTAATCTGCTTTGTGGATTTTTGTTTGACTTAGTAATAATTTGAGGGACTGTTGTTTAATTTCGAACTATTTGTGAACTTTTCTGTGTCCTTCTGGTGTTGGTTTGTGGTATCATTCCATTTGGGTCAGGAAGGCTACTTGGTATGGTGTCAGACTTCTTAGATTTGTTAAGATGTGAAATGTAAACCAAAAAGCTAACATATAAAACCTCTGGAAGAGAATGCAGGATAAAGTCCTTGGGAACGTGCTGTAGGCAGCGGACTCATGTCTATTACACAGAAAGTAATAGCTGCAGATAAAAACTGTTAACTGAATTTCATCAAATTCGGGAATTCTGCTTTTCATCATTAGCAAAATGAAAAGGCAAGCCATGGATTTTAAAAACGTTTGCAATATATACTCCTTACAAAGGAAAAGAACATGACATTAATGAGAACCCTCACGATTCATTCATTAGAAGACAAACAACTGAATAGTAAATGGGCAAACCATGGGAACAGACCTTCACAGGCACACTAAAGAAGGTCCACAAATGGCCGAGAGAAGAGTCTGGGCCACGGTCACTAGTCTAGTCGAGGCAGGGGCAGAGCTGGGTCAGAGACCTCAGGCAAGTGGCTTCCCTTCTCCAGGTCTGTTTCCTCATGGGTACACTGAGGGGTGCAGAGCCCCAGAGGATCATGGAGGATGCAGCGAGATAGGGCACAAAGCACCCTCGGCCCAGGGCCTGACGTCGACGAAGACAAGATGAGGAGGAGGAACAGGATGGATGCCCAGTACCACACCCAGCCTGTGTCTCAGGGGGCTGGCTGTGGGGGGCAGTGGCAGGCCTTAAGGCCTCTGATGAACCTAAGGGTCAGGGAAGCCGCCAGGGGAGGCGAAACTCCGCCATGAAGGGATCTTGCTAAATGAAGGGAGATGGGGAGCAGGTGTACAGGAGGGTGAGGGTGCCCAGCAGGTGGCTGTGGCGCCCCCAGGAGGCTGCAAGGCCCTCCATGGCAGGGACACCCGACTGCAGGGCACAGAGCACACATCTTGGCCTCAGAGGGTCCTGGATTCAAGTCCCTGCTCTGACGCTCCCTGGCCGCAGGACTTGCAGCAAGGGACTTCCCTCTCAGAGCCTCAGTCTCCTCATCCACAAAATGGACCTATTGTCCCCTCCTCTCAGGCTTGCCTGATAAATGGAAACGGAGGCCCTGACAAGGAATTGTGCGTGAACACTCAGAGCCATTTAATGTACCAGGTGACAACGGCAACCAAGCGACTCCACTGATGCCTGTGGATCTGAAGTGTAGGAGCAGGGGAGGGAGCAGGCCGCGCTGGGGAGGAGGCTGTGGGAGCAGTCAGTGCCACAGCAGGGGCTCAGAGGGCACCTGCTGACATGGACCATGGGACTTTGTGGTGGGGGTCTGCGCAAGGCCCCAGGCTGGGACAGGGGGAGGCCTGCCTCGGTGTCCCATTGGCCCTGGGAGTGAGGAGGTGGCTGTCCCTGGGGAGGCCAGCCTGACCCTCCTGCGGGACCCAGAGCCTGCCCGCCTTTCCCTGGGTGCTCCTTCCTCCCTGGCCCCAGGCAGCCTCCCTGCTCTCCTCCTCCCTGCCCAGCCTGCTCTCAGCGCTGTCCCTGCAGGGTGGGGTGAGCGGGCCCCTGGTGAGGCCCAGCTCCGGGTGGGCAGGTGCCAGGGGGAGAGTCCAGCCAGCCCGGAGGCCCGGGAGGTGGTGCCCCGGCCGGTGCCCTGTCTGTGAGGGCTGCTTCCTGCTCCTTTCCAGATGAGCTTCCCTATCTCGAGTGCCCTCTGCACACAGTGCTCGAACTCACGGCTAGGACTCCCCATCCTGATCCAAGGGAAGGCATTGCCTCCTGTGTGCATAAAAGCGTCCCAGGGGGCTCTACCCAAATGGCATATAATTGATGACACCAGGGCTGGTGTCCATGCATCCCTCATCTCTCCCCCAGCCGCAGCCATAGACCTGGAAACAAAGGGAAGAAGATTCCATTTATGTGTGAGTGTGTGGGTGTGTGTGTGCACGTGTGTCCAGTTCCAGTAAATCTCTGGACTCCGTTTCTGTTAAAATCCCAGAATGTCACTGTGGCCAAGCCTGGACACAGGCACCAGAGAGGTAGAAATGACAGCAGCAGCCAGCTCGGTGCAGACCCACCCGAAGTCTGTCTGAAGACAGGGCCGGCTTCCTGGGTGTGTGACCTGTACAGTACCAGGCTCACAAGGGCTCCACTAGCGGTTGAATGCTGTGCTGTCACTGTCTCGAAATTCTGACTAATTTTGAGCAAGGCGACCTGCATTTACATTTACCACTGGGCCGTGCCAATTATGCAGCCCGCTCTGGGTCAGGATCCAAGTCTGGCAGCCACGGGAGCCTCTCCTGGGGGCAAAGGGAAGGGGCGGGGGAGGCAGGATCCTTACACTGCTATCCCCATCTTCTTGGTCTGGGGCTCTGTGCTCCCCAGCCGTGGACATTACCACAGAGCTCCAGAAAGCCCTGGACTCTGTCCCTGCCTGCCTGCCACCGAGTCCTTCACAGGAGGCCAACCTGTCTCTGCCCTCACCGTCTTGCACCCAGAGGATCTACAGCCCTACCCCGGGCTCCCCCAGGTATCAGCCAGCCCCTGGACACCCCAGGACCTAGGCTTGGCCCTGGCCTCCCGGGGAGAGCCCTGCTTCCAAAGGAGAAGAGCACAGAAGCCCCCAAACAGGCCTCCGGCCTGTCACAGGCAACGGACCGTCTAGGTGCGCACAAAGCCTGGTCTTCATTCAGTCCGGCTCTCCCAGCAATCACGGCTCCTCCTTCTGCCCGCTGGAGCAGGGAGCGCATCGCGGCCAGGCCCATCTCGCTGTCCTCAAGACTCTGTCCCTAGGACGAGGTTCTGAATTGTGTGAATGATGAGCCAAGGGTTCCAGAACATCCTCTCCAAGATGGGGCTACAGGAGGCGGGGTCCTGGTGTCTGTTGACCCTGTCCCTCAGCAGGAGGGACAGTGGCACCAAGCCAGTCCTCCGCTCCATCCCTCCTGCTGCGCCCCCTCTTGGCGTGGAACTGGGGCTGCCCGGCAAGGCTTGCAGGAAGTCACACACCGTGTTGTCGGGGGCCTCCTCAAACTCATGGTCCCCACACTCAGCGGGAACCCCCACACCTGCCAGCATCCCGCCTGCCCCTGGGGACCCTTACAGCAGAGTCGGGCCCACCTGTGGCAGAAAGCCCGAGGAAGTTTCCTCGCTACAAGCCAAGCCACGGGCCAAGGACGGCACCACGTGCACAGGTAAACGAGGGAACAGCCCAGTGCATTCTGCAACTTTAATGGAACACTGATACCAAAACATGACAGCACAAGAAAAAGCACACGACGAAAGCCGGAAGAGCAAAGAAAGCTTCATCTTGCATGCCACCTTGAACTCATGGAAGCCGCCTGGGGCGCCGTGTCCACAAGGACTCTGAGGAGGCCCCCCGGCTGGGCGGGGAAGACTGCTGCAGCTCTTCAGCGGTGTCTGCAAGCACAAGGAATAAAAGTGGGAACATCTGAGGGAAACACGCGCTCACCAGGGAGGGAGAGAAATCAGAAAACAAGCGTCCTTCCACACGCACACCACTGCTCGCGCCCTATCCACCCCGCCCGCGGCCTCCCTCTGACGTGTCAGGGCCCCTGCACGGCCCTCCCGCAGAGGCCCTTGCCTTTCTCTTCCGAAACTCTTACTGGATCCAGGAGAAGAAGCTGGCGCCAATCCTGGCGGCATTTCGGGTCCGGATGGTGGAGCTGGTGCTGGGGCCATCTAGGACGCTGGTGCTGGCCCCACCGTTGGTGCCACTGCTGACACCAGCTCTCCAAGTGGCCCTGCGGTTGGCACGGTTGCTATTCAGAATGTACTGATGGTATCTGGCCCAGAAGGCAAAGGGGATCCTGGCCCAGGCGTCGCCAAAATCTCCGTCCTCATCCCAGGTCAGGAGCTCGGCCTGGATGTCGTCCCAGCTCCACCGTCCAACCAGAGCTTCCTCCCCGATGTTCATCTGGGCCCGCATCTGGGCCCTGGCATGTTCCTCAGCCATGTCCACATCCATAGTCTTGAAAGCATCGTCCACGGCCTCCAGGAAATGAGCCTTCCATTCCCGGGGGTCTCGATTCTGATTCTGAGGCGGAAACAGCAACCCCGACCATGTGGGGAGCGGCCCCAGCCCCACCGAGCGCCCGCTGCCCACCTCACACCCTCCTCCCGTGCGCTCGGCAGGAATCGGGCTCCGCTCTTCTGGGCCACACCGGGGACGTCGCCCCATCCCTCAGGCCGACCACGCCTGTGACCGGGTGTAAGGCGCTCGGGGACCTCTCTGAGCCTTGGCACCCCCACTGGAAATACACCATAACAAGCAAGCCTCGACCAAGAGACAAGCAGGGTGTGGAAGCCCCGCCCCAGCACAGGGCCCCGGACAGAGGCCTCCGTTACCTGGGCGATGAATCTCAGGACCCGCATCTTGCTGGTCTCGTGGCGGGCTCGCAGGCCCCACAGGAACTCGTACTCGGGGGGGTTGCTGTTGGGGATCTTCTTGTATTCCAGGTACCTTAGCGTGGGAGGAAAGAAGCTTTGCGTCTAGCCCGGCAGACCTGAGGTTGAACTGACGGGTTCCACGGCGCCCCTTCTCGGCCCCTGCGACAGGCCTGCCCCGCGCCTCCAGCCCCCCCCCACGCACGCGCTCACAGTCTCACTCCCTGCGCTTCTGCCTGCCAGAGGCAGGCCCCCAAAGCCTCCTGCCACTGCTCCTGCCTGGAAGCCGTGCGGGAGGGCAGGGGGACAGGCGTAGGGCATTTGTTCATAGGAAGGCCACAAGTGTTCTGTGCCCCTCGTCACGACGACCCCAAGTTCCTGTTGGGTGCCTTGGGAACAGAGGAGTCATTCTTCAGGCCCCCTGCTCTGAGCACACCCGCCGAGAGGGTTTCTATCACGGCCTGGCCCAGCCCCGGAAAGACCCCGCCGAGGAAACCCACGGGCAGGGAAGAAACACTCAGCCGCTCCCTGCCCACGCCTGGTGCTCAGGCACTGCAAGCTCCCTTCTCCAAGACTGCCCCGGCGCCCTGCTCCCCACAGGCGCGCACGGGCCGACCCGCACCCGTGCCCACGCCGGAGGCGCCCGTCCCTCTACTTTAAGATTTGGGACACGGAAAGGCCCTCTCGGCCACACTCTTTTGCACGCAAGGAAGTGAGCTTCCTACATACTCACTTCTGCTTCACAAATTCTTCTGTGATGAGTTTCCTCAGGTCGCCAAGGAACGGGTGCCTCACCCTGAGGGCAAGGGCGGGAATCCATGAGCAGAGATGGTGGCAGTGCCCGACCCCTGGATGAGGGCAGGGGCACTCCCTGGCATGATCAGGAGCTTCCCAGCTCACAGGGCATCGCCACCGAGGCCTGGGCATGCAGCACAGGCCAAATGACTGCTCGCCAGGGACACCCCAGTAGGGTGTGACGCAGTCCCTAACTCCGGCCGTCTCTCTTACCTCTCATCTGGAGACACAGAGCAGAGAGGCGGCTGAGAGTTTGGCACCGTTCCCCCATCCATCCTGACAAGACCCTTTGCCCTCCACCTAGTCTGGGGAGCCTCACTCCCCTGCACCAGACCACTGGGCTGTCCCCATCCCGGGACCCCTTTGGCCAGAGGACGGCACCCAGGGGAGGATCAGGGAGAGCCCAGTCTCACCCGGGGCGCAGTCCCATCTTGCGTAGCGCCTCCCACAGGACAGCTGCAAGGGGAGAGGAGGTGAGAGAGATTGGCACCGCAGGAAGAGGCTCTGGGCAAGCCCCCGGCTGCAGGTCCAGCCACTCACCCTCGCTGGCACGGTTGCCCTTCATGAAGATGACGCCCAGGATCACCAAGAGGAGACTCAGCCTGGGAGTGTCCTTGGTCCTAAAGGTGCAGAAAGCGGGATCCTGTCCAGCAGCCACTTGGCTGAGACGGGACAGCCGGCTCACTCTCCTGGCCTCTCCCACACACCCCAGCGCCAGGGCAATTCCTCCCAGCCATGGGCACAGCTCACGCCCTGCTCCCAGCCCGTTCACACCTCTGCCTCAGACCTAATCACCTCCTCCCTAAAACATGGACCCTGGTCCTTCCCTGCCAGGGCTCCGCAGAGGACAGGCTGAGGCAGGGAGCAGACGCCTGGCAGAGGGCAGAGGGCAAAGGGCAAGCTGCTTTCCTCGGAAGCCTTGGAGGAAACCCTGACAGCAGCCTGGGGGGACCTTGCCGGCAGCAAGGCCTCAGCCCAGGCTACTGTCCCTTTCAAGCACTAGTCCCCACCGTGTGGGAGCCGTGCTCGGCACTCAAGCTCCGTGTTCCCACTTCTCTGAGGGGCTGTGGGCCGGGAACGGGCACCACCCGGGAAGGCCACAGCCCTCCTTCCCTTTCTTACTTTCCAAGGAGGCGAGCTGAGGAATCCCGTGTGCAGATCAGAATGTACAGGTGTTCTTCCTTGTCGATTTCCTTCAGGTGGATCCCAAACTTCTGCACAGGGGGGGACAATGGTGGGGAGGGGGGAGATCAAACCCCGTGCTGGGCACCTGGCAGGCAGGCAGGCACTTCCCGGTTAGAACCTCAACCTCCTCAGCGGGGAATCCAAACTCATGGGCCAGGGCGGAAGGGGAGAGGACCCGGGGGACCTGCCCTGTGAGAGCCTGGGCACCGGCAGCGCCAGTGAGACCCCCCTCAGGAGACAAGAAAAGGCTCGGGGAGCACGAGAGAGGTCAGGGAGGGCAGGAGGCGCGGCTAGAGCAGCCAGGGCAGGGAAGGGCCCAGGCGGAGAGGCAGGCAAGGCTCCTGAACCGGAGGTACCGACGCCACCCCGAGGGGCTGCAGGCCCCCGCCCCCCCAGTCTTCTTCCACAGAGCTGCTCCCACCCGCACCCACCTTTTCCAGAGTGTATGTTGCTCGTTCAATGATCTCGGGGAAATGTTCGTCGTATTCTCGGATGACGTCCTTCAGCATGTCTGCGGGTGGGGGCAGTTAGAGCGAGCACCTGGGCTGAGCAGAGGCCACAGAGCTGCGGCCCCTTGGTCAGCCCTGCGGGGGGCGGCACAGCCGGGACCCCGTGCTGTGGCACTGGACGGACCAGCTGCAGCCTGCTGGGCGGGGGGTGGGGTGGGGGGCACAGCCGCAGAGTAGGGGCTGGCGAGGGGGCACGGGCTGCCTACCTGAGCGCTTGATGGGAATCTTCTTGTAGTCCTTAATCATCAGGTATTTCACCAACTTATTTGCCTGCAGAAGGAGGGACACACGGGGAGACCGAGGCACGGGTGACTGCAGAGAAGTGGCCCAAAGGGAGGAGAGGAGGGAGATGGGGAAGGGCAGACTTCTTACCCTCTCTTGCAGAAGGGTCACGTTGCGGGGGGGCAAGCACAGTACGTGCCTTGAGGGTATCTGGGACCTCGGGGCCATCGGGGTCCGAGGGGCCGACTGCGCCCGCGCCGTCACCGAGGGCTGCGATGCTCTCCAGGTCTGTGGGACCGTAGGGGGCTCTCTCTCCTCCTCGCTGCTCTCATATTCATCATCCAGGTGCTTGGACTGCAGAATTAGAGCGGAGACCAGGGGCTACCAGGCTCGCCAATGCCAACGTGCGCGGCACACGCCTTCCCCGTAGCAGGTACGTGCAAACAAGAGCAGGACGGGCAGCGGCTGGCACGTGCCGCGTGCGTACTAAGGGCCAGGCACAGAGCCAGCCTCTTCTCCCACCAGTCCCGAGGGTAGGAACTCCGTGACGTGAAAACATGCTCAGCAAACTTGCATTGAAGAAACACGGCCCAGCGGAGGGGAGGGGAGGGGAGGGGAGGGGAGGGGAGGGGAGGGGAGGGGAGGGGAGGGGAGGGCAGGGCAGGGCAGGGCAGGCGAGAACAAGAAGGAAAGGAGGGGAGCATGGGGGTGTGGAGGCGGCAGGGAGATCTCACCTTCTTTGTCCTCTTGCCTCCCATCCTGGTCCAGGGCTCGGCACTGTGCTGAGCGGTGGCAGCTGCACCCTCGGGCTCAGGGATGCTTGTGGCCATCTTGGCCTTGGCAGCAGCTGCAGCCACAACATTCTGAGGCTCCACCCACCGGGTCTTGGCCAGAGCCTTCCCAGACTTGGTCGCCTTGGGCCGGGTGGCTGCCGCCTCCCTGGCAGGTGCGGCCTGGGCCACACCGGAGGCAGCACTGGGGCCCTCCGTGGCAGCCTCTTGGGCCGGGGCAGGTCTCTTGGGGCGTGGGAAGGCCATGCCGCTGACACCTGCCGGCTGAGTGAAATCAAAGACATCGTTCTGGCCCAGAAACGCTGCCTTGGGCCGGGTGGCATCCACCTCACTGGCACGTGGGGCCTCAGAGAAAGCACAGGCCGTACTAGGGCCCTCGGTAGCAGCCTCCTGGGCCGCGGAGGCTGCCTGGGACTGCGTGGAGGTTGCTGGAGCCCCAGGGACAGCCACCTCACTGGAGACAAACATCTGGGAGATCTGCGGAGAAGCCAGGGGTGTCTCAGGGGTGGCCCCCTGAGCCTCGGTGCGGGTCGTGGGCTGCACACTGTCTCCCAAGGCCCGAGGTGTGGCCACCCGGTGGTCAGTGAACGCCTGGTTCAAGGAGGCCCGGGCGGCGGCGGCGGCGGCCCGGGCGGCCGCCCGATTGGCACGGTTGGAGGCGGCAGAGCGGGCTATGTTGGCGGCACGGGCGGCCGTCTCGTTGGCAAGTGTTTCCGGATCCAGCTGCAAGGCCTCCACCAGGGTCTGGGCCAGCACAGGGTTTTCCAGTTCCCAGGGCTCATTCTGCAAGGCCAGAGAGAAGGGCAGGGAAGGCAGACCACTCTAACACGCCGGTGTCATGCTGCCCTGGGCCGGCCCCCCTCCCCCCTGGCAGCCAGCCCCGACCACCCCGAGACCTTCCCAAACCCCCTTCCTCCAACCAGCAGGAGAGGGAAGGTTTGGGGGAGCTGGGCAGTCCTCCCCCACTCCACCCTCCCCTTCACCCAGCCCCCTTCCCCCTTCCCAGGGCAAAAGGCCCAGGCCAGCAGGTGGCCGAGAAGGGGCCTCACCGCTAAGATGCGAAGGCCTGGACCCAAGCTGCCGAAGGCTCTGAGGATGTGCATGTCAAAGCTGGTGAAGGTGCCATAGCCACCAAAAGCACCAAACTCTTCATAGTCGTTGCCTTCGGCCATCCCTCCCTCCCTGACCTCGTGGCTCCCCTCATCCATGGCTTCCACGCTGTGGTTTTCCGATTCCACGCTGTAGCTTCCCTCTGCCATGCTGCGGGTCCCCGAGAGAGAGCGAGTTCAGCCTGAGAGGGAGGGGGAGGCAGCTGCAGGGGGAGGGGCGGGATCCGGTGGGAGCTGGGATCTCTCGGGAGGTCAGGGGCCACGATCATCAGGTTACTAGGTAGTAGGCAGTACAAGGGGGTGGCAGTGGCTGATGGGGGACGATTGGTCAGGGACAGAGCCCTAGCAAAGGGACAGCCCTCGCACCGAATAGGGAGTTTAGGATGGGCAGGCTCCCCGTCCCAGCGGCTGCATTTGGATAGCGGGTGTCCCGGAGGGCTGGGGTCCCAAGAGTCCCAAAGCGGATGCAGTGAGAGAGGCGGAAACAAAGGGCTTGAATTTGAGGGCCGGAGCAGGGCACCAGGATGGGAGGGGAGCACGTGGGAGGGCTCAGAAAACAGGGACAGCGGCAAGCTCAGGGAAACTGAATCCCAGGGACCTTTTGCCCAGGTCCGGGAGGGGGGCATCCAGCTGATTCCGGTCTAGGTGGGGCGCATGCTGGAGCGCTAGGGGTGGATGGAGTCGGGGCCTCGGACCTAGGTGAGGCTCCAGTTGCAGCGCCGCAGCTCTCGCATCCAAGGACTGGCACTCCAGGAAGGGGCCGGCGGTCAGCTCGGCTGGAGTAATCTAGGAGTGGTGGGGTGGGGGTGGGGCCTCCGCGCTGAGGAAGCGCAGCTCGGGCACAGCGCACGGGGCTGCTACAGGCGTTCGGGTCATGGGTTCCGCCGTAAAAAGGGCTCGGAGCCCAGCGCCTGCGACTCACGGTGATGGGAGCGGGGGCTCCCGTCTAGCCCTTGGGTCGAATGGGGTTCCGGTTCTGAGTGCTTGGGCTTTGTTCAGATCCGGAGGGGGGAGGAGGGCGCAGCGCGTCGGGTTCCACTCGCCCTCTCCGGGTCCGGGCTGGGGCCGGATCCTTACCTTCCCTGGGGCTCCAATGGCGTCCGTGCTCAGCACCGGGAACCCCGCAGCCGCGCCCTCGCCTACTGCTGCCAGCACAGCAGCCCGGACCACCCCGCCCCTTTTCTTCGTGCACCCCCCGCGGCTGGGGAGCCTGCGCATGCGCGGACCCCTCCAGCCCGCCCGCTTGCCCAACAAAAGCCCGTGCCTCCAGGTCCCCAGTGCGCATGCGGTTCCGCGGGTGGGGGGCTCCTTCCCGCCAGATTCCCCTCACCCCTCCTCCTCCTCCGACCTCAGGCGCGCGCACTGGTACCCTGCAGTGCAGCTCCACCCACCCAATCATCTACTCTCAACCCCCCACGTTTGCACAATGCCCCTCTGGCCTGCCCTGTCCTTTCCCCCAGACCCCTCCAGGCTGCTTGGAGATACACTCTGCCCCATTTCCCCAGCATAAGCCCCTTAGGTCGCAACTGCTGCGGTCTGCTAGCTGGGGTCTCTAGCTGCAACAAGTGGAACTCCTCAACCTGCGGGGCCAGGAAATGGAAATGCCAGAGGATGGCAGTTCCCTTTGTGTTCTTCTGCACTGGCCATCTCTGTGGCCCCCAGACACGTGTCCTTCCTCAGCTACCCATTTCGCAGCTCTGTACGTCGCAGCGGCATCTGTGCTGGGGCTTGTCTTCCTCTCGCGGCAGCCCTGGGAGGTGGATGTCGGCATCCCCATCTTACACATCGGGAAGCTGAGGCACAGACGCACCGCAGAACTAGACAAGGCCACAGAGCCAGTGAACGGAAAAGGCAACATTTGAGCCTGGCTCTTCCTGACTCCAAAGCCCATGTCTAGCTAGTGCTGGGCTGGGGACCCAGGCACCAACCCCCTTCCTCCATTTGAGTGACAGACCCCCCCACCCCCACCCCAACATCTGTCCCCAAAAAGGAAGGTTTGCGTTCTAGGAGGCCTAAGCTCATGCTTTGCATGCCGGGGTTGCTGGGGGGGAGAAGACGAGGGACACAGGCAGAGGCCCCCGACCCACCAGTTGCCCACTCTGTGTGGGTCCATCCAGGCGTGGGAATTGCTCCTTGGGGTCCACTCTGTGCTATGACCGTCAGGCTTCTTCATTGTCAGTCACACAATCTCGCTGCCCCTGAGGCCTTCTTGGTGCCCACTGGAGCAGCCAGGACAATCAGGCACCCGTGTGGGGGAGCCATGGAAGCCCTGGTTCCCTCCGGGGCCTGGGGCGGCTGTGGTCTTGCGGAAAGAAGCTGTCTGTCCCTAGCTGTGTGAGCCCACTAGGGCCACTGATCTTCTCTGAGCCTGGTTTCTCTCTCTCTCTCTCTCTCTCTCTCTCTTTTCTGTGCCTGGTTTCTCCATATGCAAAAGAGAAAGTGCAGTAAGTGGTTTCTACCCAAGGACACACAGGCTGCTCTGCTTCCAGGATGACTGGAGAAAGTGCTTTTGAGGCAGAAAATGCTACAGTCCCAGCTCACACTGAACCTGGACTGTTTACAAAATCCACAGTGGATTTTTATGTTGGTTTTTATATCAGCCTTGCCAGGACCCCTGTGTGTGAATGGGACCTCGGCTTTTACTCTGCTGTGGCCATATCCATTCTGCTGGCTCTCTGGCTTTAACCAATCTCCCCGTCAGCTAGCTGCCTGTGTCTCTGTAGCCCTTCCTTCATAGCACGTCCTCTGTGAGAGGTGACCAGACCCCACAAACCAAAGCCTTGACAACCTGCTATCTGCTAATCACTCCAAAATCTACGACCCCAGTTTGAACGTTTCCCCACCTACATTCATACATTCATCTCCACTGTTAACAGAAAAAAAGCCAAACTCTGTAAAATAATTTTAAAGAGATTTACTCTCAGCCAAATTTGAGGATTATGACCCGGAGCCACGCTCAAGAAATCTGGAGCAAGTGGACTCCGTGTGGCTGGGTTAGAGTTTGGTTTTATACATTTCAGGGAGACGGGGGTTGCAGGTAAAGTCATAAATGAATACGTGGGAGGCATACATTAGTTTTGCTGGAAAAGGTGGGCTCTCTGGAAGGGGGGTGCTTACAAGTTATAAATCGGTTTAAAGATGCTTTGACTTGTACTTCTCTAAATGCCTGAAGCTTTGTCTAAAGGCTTGGAATGTTTTAACAAAAGGAGCTGTTTATCAGAGACAAGCCAGGGGACGTGGATTTGTTGTGTAAATTGAGGACCTGCAGGTTTGTCCCGCCGTACGCTTAGAACTGTTAATGGGTTACAAAGGATGTCCCCAAGAAGGGAGGGGGCATGAGGAGGCATGTCTGCCACCTCTCCTCCTGGCAGGCAATTTGGTTTTAGGATATTCCTTTGGCCAAGGGGGTCCATTCAGTCAGCCGGTGGGGGGTGAGCCTTAAGATTTTATTTTAGTTCACACCACTTGGCTGTCTTAAGGGCTCTTCATCGTTAGCCCCTGTAAAACTGGTCACTTGGTATTCTCGCCTCTCCCACACACTTGTCGCACATCCCCATGTCTCTTGTTTTTCTCCTATCTTCACAATCTCAGTAAGTGGCACCGCTGTCCACACAGGTGCGCACTCCAGAAACTGCGAGGCATCTACCACCACTTCCCCTGTCTCATACCCTGCATCAGAACCGGAAAGCTCTGAAGATCTGCAGAGCTGCCTCTCGTGCAGCTCTCTCCTCTCCATTACTCCCAGCAAATCCTAGTCCTATTGGCCCCTTGGATTCCCAATTCTGTCTCCGTCGCTCAGGTTGTCCATCGGGCTCTGCTTGTGTTCAATCTCCCCGTGGTGCAGCCTGCAAACTCCATCCAGGCAAGGAGCTGGGGGAGTTGGGCAATCAGAGGGCTCACCTGGTTAGGTTCCCTTCTCTCGGGGATCACTGTCCCATGTAGTGATGTAAAGTCTTATAATTTTTTGGTTTATGTGTATTTAGCGGGGAGGGTAAATCTGGTTCCTGTTAATTCATCATGGCTAGAAGTAGAAATATCCATCACATTTCTTAATGTTTTTTTCACTAAGCCCTGTGTTTTTAAGATGTATCCATGTTGCTATGCAAACATCTAAGGTGTATCCAAGGTGCTCTGCAGAGAACCCATGGTGTGCTTCATGACATTTTACCTATTCATTCTCCAAAGTATGAGCAAACTTTTTTTCATCTATGGTTATAAAAAGCCATTGTCAGTTCTAAGCAATGGGGGTGTGATAATTGTTTTTATGATCATTTTTAAAAAAATGATGTCTCTGGAAGAAACATGGGGAACGTGGTGGAGGTGCAAGAATCAAGACACTGAAAAACTGGTTAGGACGTTCTTTCTGTCAGATGTGAGAAATAATGGTGACTTGTACAGAGGCTTTCAACAAGATGGAGATGTTTCTTCCCCATTCATTCCTTGGCGAGTTCAATCCTCCTTGATCTTTCTAGCGTCTGCTCTCCTTTTCTGTGTTCTACTGACTTCTTAGGCACGTGGTGATGTATAATCAGGGCTGCCAGCAGCTAGAATGTCTCCTGACTCCCAGTGGTTCCCCCACACCTGTCTTTTCCCTCATGGGCTCATGCATCAAGTTCAGGTACCAGGTTCTTAAAGTGGTCTCACAGAATGCAGGTTGTCCTCATTTTGGTCTCATTTTATCTCACAGAACTTTGAACTTGACATTTAGATGATCCAAACTGCAAACACATCCCATGGCTGACTCACTGGCTTCTGCTATTTCTCGGTTGGAATTGGCCACTTCAGGTCCTCTTCAGTAAGGACTCCACCGTATCTAACCAACTATTGTCTTTCCTTGGGCACAATGTTATTTTATGTACCTCATATTTTATAGTTGCCTTGAAACAGACAAAATGTATCACTACTGCCCTTCCAAGAAATATCTTTCAGCTATTTCATATAAAACTTACAGCTAAGTTATATATTAAAAATATTCAGCAGAATTCTTTTTGGCTTCTCGCCAATCACCACCCTTGCCCCCTCCCCAAAAGAATCTCAAGATAAAAAGGAATTATCTAATGATAACTTTGTTCTTGATGACCACTCTCTGAACATGCCTCACAAGTATGCTGGTGATCAGCCTCTTGGTTGGTTAGGGCTGTGGTAACTGTTATAGAGCTGCTGATTACCATTGGAAAACCAGTGTTGCACTCTTGTAAGCTGTCATCATGGTCTTTTCCTCTGTCCTCCCCAAATAAATCCCATTGTAAAGCCATATCCATGCCACATTCACCACTCAAAGTTGCCCAATGTGGGAATCACTGTAAACTTTTATCTACTTCATATCTCAGAAGAGAGGAAAGGAAGAGAATATGGGAAAAATAAGATCATTATGTTACAGTGGCTTCAGTATGGGAAGTACTTCTCCATTTGAACCTTGAGATGTTGCCCATAATCCTCTATTAGGTTCAGGTAACAATTCAGGCCCATGGTGAATTATTTAATAAAACATAATGTAGAGCTTGAGAAACATCAGCATTTAAAAAATATGGCTCCTTGATTCCGCTGAGTTTCATTACTATTACACCTGCCACAAAAATGTCCTTGGTATGTCATGGCCATGGTTCCAATGTTCTTATGGCTTGCTATATTCTCTATTTCATTTTACAAGTTTGATATGATAAATTCCCAATACTAGGAGCAGGGAAAATTTAATCTGGAATTCCTTGTTTTGTGCCTGAGAGGATTCAATTTCACCTCAGTGCCCCATCATGGGGAATTCTCCGTGGGGTATTATACAAGACTTGATGTTTCCTTCTTTTTTTTCTTTTCACAGTAATGCATACATCAGTCTATTACCTTCACAGTATGTGTTTCCCACACAGACACATGAGTGCAGCTTGCTTCAGAAAGAGTAATGCCTTCCTGTCCCTGTCCTTTTCCCTACACCATTACTACTGATAAGATCTCAGCTGCTAGCTTTTCACCAAAAGCAATGACTGGAGTGGGACCTTTGTTGCATTAACTTTTACAAACAGCTTTAATTTTTCATGGCTAATGTTAAGAGTTGAAGGTAAGGAAAAGAAAAGTGGGAACTTCTGGAATTCACTATTCTTTTGTCTTTGCTTTTTTATTATAAGTTTTATTTTGTTTTTAGTTAACTCATAATAATTGTACATATTTATGGGATACGGTGTGATGTTTTGATACATATATGTAATGTGTAATGATCAAATCAGGGTCATTAGCACATCTGTCACCTCAAACACTTGTTATTTTTTTGTGGGGAGATCATTTAAAATCCTCTCTTTCAGCTGTTTTGAAGTATGCAACATATTATTGTTGACTATATGGTCACCCTATTGTACAACAGAACACCAGAATTTATTCTTCCTATCTAGCTGTAACTTTGTACCCATTGACCAACCTCTCCCCATCCTCCTCTCACTCCCTACTCTCCTCAGTCTCTGGTAACCACTATTCTACTTACTGTCTACTTATATGAAATCAACCTTTGTAGATTCCACCTATGAGTGAGATCATGTGATATTTGTCCTTCTGTGATTGACTTATTTAACATGATGTCCTTTAGGTTTA
Organism: Eulemur rufifrons; assembly: GCF_041146395.1. Taxonomy (NCBI): domain Eukaryota; kingdom Metazoa; phylum Chordata; class Mammalia; order Primates; family Lemuridae; genus Eulemur; species Eulemur rufifrons. Next base: position 100,774,557 of record NC_091012.1, read on the forward strand.
TCTGTGTTGTCACAAATGACAAGATTTCATTCTTTTTATGACTAAATCATATTCCATTGTGTATATATACCCCATTTTCTTTGTCCATTTATCTACTTATGGACACTTAGGTTGATTCCATATCTTGCCTGTTGTGAATAGTGCTGCAATAAACATTGATGTAGAGGTATCTCTCTGACAAATGGGATTACATCAAACCAAAAAGCTTCTGCACAATAAAGGAAACAATCAACAGAGTGAAGAGACAATTTATAGAATGGGAGAAAATATTTGCAAACTATGCATCTGACAAAGGGTTAATATCCAGAATAGGTAAGGATGTCAAACAACTCAATAGCAACAAAACAAATAATCCAATTTGAAAAAGGCAAAAGATCTGAATAGACATTTCTCGAAAGAAGACATACAATTATCCAACAGGTATATAAAAAAATGCTCAATATCACTAATCATCAGGGAAATGTGAATCAAAACCACAATGAGATATCAATTCCTTCTAGTTATAATGGCTATTATCAAAACGACAGGAAATAACAAATGCTGAGGAAGATGCAGAGAAAGGAGAACTCTGACACACTATTGTGGGATTGTAAATTAGTGCAGCCATTATGGAAAACAGTACGGAGATTCCTCAAAAAATTAAAAATAGAATTACCCGTGATCCAGTAATCCCACTACTTTGTATATATCCAAAGGAAATGAAATATTTTGATCACTGTGCAGTTGTCAGGAGAGGTTTTGTTTTTTTTGTTTTTTTTTTTTGGCTTTCTTCCTGTCCCTGGCTTTGTGCTTGCCACCTTTGTAGTCTTACCTCCTGTCTTTAACCTCCATCTCTTCCTCATCTTCCTTGCTTCCCCTCCCCACCCCCACTGCTATCTCTCTCTCTTCCTCTCTCCCTCTCTCCCTCCTTCCTACATATTTTCAGCCCTCCGACTGGCTTTTCATTCCATCCTTCTCCCACCCATCTTTCTCCTCCTATATTCTGTATCCGGGTATCTTTCATCCCTTTGCTGTCCCTCACATATCCCTGTCTATTTCCCCACTACCAGGGACTTGGGGAACCACACATGAGGGAAGACCACGAGTACATACATTTATCCACCAGTCTCTGTATCAAGCTATTCATCCTTTCCATTTGCTTTTTCAATTCATTCATTCATTCATTTTTCCAACAAACATATTTGAGAGTCCAATATGTAGCAGGCACTGTACTAGGCCCACAAAATGTACAGTGGAGAACAAAACAGACATTAGTAACTTTTACTATAGGGCTTGCACTGGAATAGGGAGACAGATGTTTCAAAAAAGATCCCTCTAAAGAATATATATCATTATGACACATACTGATAAGTGCTATGGAGGAAGTTGTCAGGGAGCTAAGAGAAAGTAAAAGTGCATGAATTAAAAAGTGGGCAAAGGACATGAACAGAAACTTTGCAAAAGAAGACAGAATAATGGCCATCAAACATATGAAAAATTGCTCAACATCTCTAATTATCAGGGAAATGCAAATAAAAACCACAATGAGATATCACTTAACTCCAGTGAGAATGGCTTTTATCAAAAAGTCCCAAAACAACAAGTGCTGGTGTGAATGCAGAGAAATAGGAACACTCATACACTGTTGGTGGGACTGCAAACTGGTACAACCTCTATGGAACATAATATGGAGATACCTCAAAGAACTAAAAGTAAACCTACCATTTCATCCAGCAGTCCCACTACCGGGCATCTACAAAGGAAAAAAAGACATTTTACAATAAAGACATCTGCACTAGAATGTTTATAGCAGCACAATTCACAATTGCAAAGATGTGGAAACAACCCAAGTGCCCATCAATACATGAGTGGATTAATAAAATGTGGTATATGTATATCATGGAGTACTACTCAACCATCAAAAACCATGATGAACTAGCACCTCTTGTATTATCCTGGTTGGGACTAGAGCCCATTCTTCGAAGAGAAGTATCACAAGAGTGGAACAAAAAGCACCACATGTGCTCACCATCAAATTGGTACTAACTGATCAACACTTAGGTGCACACATGGAAATAATACTCATCGGGTGCCGGGCAGGTGGAAGGAGGGTGGAGGGGATGAGTAAATTCATAACTAATCGGTGCAGAGTGCCCTGTCTGGGGGATGGGCATGGTTGTAACTCTGGCTTGGGCAATGCAAAGGCAATATATGTAACCAAAATGTTTGTACCCCCATGATATTCTGAAATTTAAAAAAATAAAAAAAATAACAATGGTAAAAAAGGACAAAAATGGTCAGTATATAATGATAAAGAGAGTATTACAACAAGAAGATGTAACAATTCTAAATGAATATGCACCTAACACAGGAGCTCCCAGATTCATAAAAAATTCTACTAGATCTAAGGAAGGTAATAAAGAGCAACATCATAATAGCCAGGGATATCAACACTCTGCTGACAGAACTGGACAGATCATCAAGACAAAAAATTAACAAAGAAACTCAGGACTTAAACAGCACTCTAGAACAAATGTACCTAATAGACATTTCCAGAGCATTCTACCAAAAACTGCAGAATATACATTCTTCTAATCAGCGCATGGGAAATTTTCCAAGATAGATCATATGTTAGCCACATAACAAGTCTCAGAAAATTCAGAAAAATTGAAATAATACCATATATCTTCTCAGATCACAATGGAATGAAAGTGGAAATCAATTCCAAGAGGAACTCTCAAAACTACACACAAATACATGGAAATTAAACAACCTACTGCTGAATGATATTCTTCTCCCAGTTTGTAACTTGTCTTTCTGTTTTTTAATGCCTTTAATGAACAAAAGTTCTTAATTTAAAAAGGACAAATATCAAAAGATCTCTTGAAGGATAAAGATGAAAACAGCTTCCAAAATCTCTTCCAAAAAAGCAATGCTAAGAGGAAAGTATGTAACCTTAAATGCCCACACCAAAAAAGAGATCACAAATTAAAAACCTAGTACCATGCCTCAAGAAACTGGAAAAAGAAGAAAAAAACCAAACTAAAAGCTAGCAGCAGAAAATAAATAACACAGCTCAGAGCAGAACTAAATAAAAAGGAAAGGGGAAAAAAACCAGCAATACAAAGGATCATTGAAACAAAAAGTTGGTTCTTTGAAAAGGTAAAAAAAATCAATAAAACACTAGCCAGATTAACCAGAAATAGAAGAGAAAGAACTCAAATAAGTTCAACCAGAAATGAAAAAGGAGAAATTACAACTGATAACACAGAAATACAAAAGATCATCTGTGGCAACCTCTATGCACACAAACTATTAATAGAAAATCTAGAGGAAATGGATAAATTTTTGGAAATACACAACCTCCCACATTTGAATCAGGAAGAAATAGAAATCGTAAGCAGATGAATAATGGGTAGAGAGATTGAAGCAGTAAAAAAAAAAAAAAAAAAAAAAAATCTCTCAACAACAACAAGCCCCAGACCAGACACATTCATGGTCAAATTCTACCAGACTTACAAAGAACTGGCACCTATCCCACTGAAACAGTTCCATAACATCAAGAATGAGAGAATCCTCCCTAACTCATTCTGTGAAGCCAGTATCACCCTGATACCAAAGCTAGGAAAGGACACAACAAATAAACCTGCAGACCAATATGCCTCATGAACATAGATGCAAAAATCCTCAATAAAATATTAGCAAAGTAATCCAACAGCACATCAAAAGATAATTCCTCATGATCAAGTGGGTTTCATTCTAGGGATGCAAGGATGGTTCAATATATGCATATAAATCAATGTGATTCATATATAAACAGAATTAAAAACAAAAACAATATGATCATTTCAATAGATGCAGACAAACCATTTGAGAAAATCCAGTACCACTTCACGAAAAAATCCGCAACAAACTAGGCATAGAATGAACATACCTTTAAATAATAAAGGCCATTTATAAGAAACCCACAGCCAATATCATACTGAATGGGGAAACATTGAAAGTATTACTCCTAAGAACTGGAACAAGATGAGGATGCCTGCTGTCACCACTTTTATTCATCATAGTGCTGGAAGCCCTTGTCAGAGTAACCAGGCAAGAGAAAGAAATGAAGGACATCCAAATCAGGAAAGAGATGTCAAACTATCCCTGTTTGCTGATGATCTTATGTCTAGAAAACCCTGAAGACTCCTCCAAAAGACTCCTAGAATTGATAAATAAATTCAGTAAAGTCTCAGATTACAAAATTATTGTTACACAAATCAGTAGCATTTCTATATACTAATAACAGCCAAGCTGAGTCTCAAATCAAGAACTCTATACCATTTATAATAGCTGCAAAGAAAATAAAATACCAAGTAATATACTTAGCCAAGGAGGTGAAAGATCTCTACAAGGAGAACAGCAAAATACTGAGGAAAAAAATCATAGATGACACAAATGGAAAAACATCCCATGCTCATGGATTAGAAGAAACAACATTGTTAAATGTCCATACTGCCCAGAGTGATTTACAGATTAAACACAATTCCCATCACAATACCAATGTCATTTCTCACAGATCTAGAAAAAATAATCCTAAACTTTATATGGAACCAAAAAAGAGCATGAATAGCCAAAGCAATCCTAAGCAAAAGGAACAAATCTGGAGGCATCACATTATCTGACTTCAAATTATACTTCAAGGCTATAGTAACAAAAATAACATAGTACTGGTATGAAGGTAGAGATGTAGACCAGTGGAACAAAACAAAGAACCCAGGAATAAACCTGGGTAATATAGCTATGACCAACTGATTTTTGACATAGCCTACAAAAACTTACACTGGGTAAAGGATGGCCCATTCAAAAAATGGGCAAAAGATTTGAATAGACACCTCACCAAAGAAGATACATGAGGGACAAATAAACATGAGTAAAGATCCTCAACATCATTTTTCATTAGGGAAATGAAATTTAAAACTATCAAATACCACTACACATGTATTTGAATGGCTAAAACAAAACCTGATGATTGTACATAAACACCGTACTCTAGTTGTTAATTTACCACAGGATATGGGTTAGCAATTCTGAAGCTACATTGTATATACCCAGGTGTTCTAATATCAAGGAAAGAAGAAATTACAAATAAGCAAGGGTAAAAAGCTAGAATAAACTCTGTGGTATTAGAGTGAGAGATATCAATATGGAGAGAGAGAGAGAGAGAGAGAGAGAGGTGTATTCATGGATTAGTACACATAGCTCTTCCCACTAAGAGAACATAGAAGCAGTGATGCCATAGTAATAATGTGTACACTCTATGCCCAGATCTTGATTTCTAAATATCATTATCCAATAAAATGAACGAGAGCTTATGTTTGCAGTGGTTGATTCTAGAAGAGAAAAAAGAAATGATGACTAATTGCAATGTGGTATCCCAGATTGGACCTTTGAATAGTAAAAGAACATTAGTAGAAAAAACTGGTGAAATCTGAATAAAGTCTATCATTTAGTTAATAGTAATGTGTCAATGTTAATTTCTTAGTTTTGACATATGTGCCATAGTTATGTAAGATGTTAATGTTAGAGTTAACGAGGTATAGGGTACAAAAAAACTCTCTGTACTATCTTTAAACTTTAAAAAAAAAAATCTTAAACCATTCCAAAATGAAACATTTATCTTAAAAACTAACTAATTTAATATATTGAAGACATTTTCCTTGTAATTACAATTATTTCTTAAGATATCACACTCGTATGTCGTATGAAATCATTCAAAGCTAACCTTGTCTCTCTTGACCACTGCTATACCCCGAGCATTTTTACAGTGCTTGACATACAATAGGTATGCAATACATGTTTTTGAACAAGTTAAATAAATTTTTTTCACACGTTTAGTTAAAACACACATTCAGATGTTACACTCATTTGGAACCCACTCACTAATTCAGATGTCAAACACACACTCAGGTATTTCTCAAATACTTTTTTTTTTTGAGACAGAGTCTCCCTCTGTTGCCCGGGCTAGAGTGCTCTGGAGTCAGCCTAGCTCACAGCAACTTCAAACTCCTGGGCTCAAGCGATCCCCCTGCCTCAGCCTCCCGAGTATTTGGGGTTACAGGCATGTGCCACCATGCCTGGCTAATTTTTTCTAGATATTTTTAGTTTTCCAGCTAATTTCTTTCTATTTTTAGTAGAGATAGGGTCTCGCTCTTGCTCAGGCTGGTCTGGAACTCCTGACCTCAAGCGATCCTCCCACCTCGGCCTCCCATAGTGCTAGGATTACAGGCGTGAGCCACCTCGCCCGGCCTCTAATACTTTTCATATATGGCACACAAGCCTTCACATAGCATACATAGTATCTTAGCTGTCATAGGTATGCAGTTGTTACTTACACTCTTGAGTAGTACTCACTTACTCAGATGACACACACCCTAATTCAGGTGTTTTAACACCAAGTTCAGGTGATTGGCTTGCTTATATGGGTGCCACATACACCCAATCAATATTTACAAACTAATTGGGATATTAGAAAAATATTCAGATGTTACATACACAGATGTCACCCTCAACCATCACACATTCATCATGATATCACATACACTCAAAAGAATACAATACACACTCTCTTCTCAAATACTCACTGAGAAGTTATAATACTTTTAGTCATTTCACTCATTCAGTTGTAAACCCCTCATAGTGTAGTCTCACACATTCATGCAGATGACACAAACAATTATTTAGTTTTAATATACACATTCAAATATCACTCACACATTTAAAAGGTCACACCCAGATGATACATATGCATATGACTTGTAGTGTTGCTCACACCCAGTGAAATGCAGTATACCTATTCTAAGGTTAAAGCCTTCATTAGATTTCATAACCACTTATCAGATTAAAATACATTAATAAGATGCAAACCAGCTATTCAATATTCCACATTTTAAGATGTAATTCATGTTCACTCTATATTTCACACAAATTTAATTGGATGTAAAATACCTACAATGAAATATTCAAAACATTCCATTCATGTGACACACACATTCATTCTGATGTCACCCTCACAATCAGGTCAAATATTTTACTTGCATGTCCTCAAATCATTACTGGATTCCCAACAGTCACATGACTCTGGATTCTCAGGTTTCCTGTCCATGGACTACTACATGTGGGCAAGTTTTCATCTGAACAAGTACTCTTAAATAGGATGGGGAACTTGTATAAAAAGAGCAGATGGAAGAAAAGGATGGTCTATCATTAGTGTCTCTCTCTCTCTCTCCCCTCCTGCTCCTCCTCCTCACCCCCCCCTTACACACACACACACACACACACACACACACACACACCTGTGACCAGGTTCCAGGTATCCTGCATAATATGCAACATTTCACTGATTTCTCCCAAAGGGACAAGACACTGGCCTTCCTAAGGCCTTTAACATGCCTACTGTTTGTGTTTCTATGCACATTTCTCCCCAAGATTTATTGCGGTATAATTGACAAATAAAAATTGTACATATTTAAGGTGTAAAACATGATGACTTTGATATATGCATACATTGTGAAATAGTTAACACAATCACGTTAATGAACACATTCATCACCTCACATAGTTACCATTCTTTGTGTGTGGCGAGAGCATTTAAGATTTACTTAGCAAATTTCAACTATACGATACAGTATTATTAACTATAGTTACCATGCTATACGTCAGAGTCTCAGAATTTATTCATCTTATAAGAGAAAGATTATATCCTTCACCAGCATCTCCCAATTTTCCCTATCCATCAGTTCCCAATAACCACCATTCTACTCTCAGCTTCCATGAATTCAACTTTCCTAGAGAAATATGTGAGATCATATGTATTTTTTTCTGTGTCTGGCTTATTTCACTTGACATAATGCCCTCCAGGTTAATAGATGTTGTCACAAATGACAGGATTTCCTTCTTTTATGGATGAATAATATTTCTCTGTGTGTACGTGTGTCCCGCATTTTCTTTATCCATTCAACTGTTGATGGACACTTACCTTGTTTCCATGTCTTGGCTATTGTGAATAACGCTGCAATGAACGTAGGAGTGCACATATCTCTAAAACATACTGATTTCATTTCCTTTGACTATATACTCAGAGTGGAATTGCTGGGTCATATGATAGTTCTATATGGGGGAGAATAGACAAATTTCTCATACAGAAGAATACCAAATAATTTATGTAGAAACACCATAGTCAAGGAGGTGAAACATCATCTCTGCTCCTGAGATGTGGGTTGCTCATAGTGACTTCATTCCAAAGAGTGAAGTGTGGAAAGGTGAAAAAAGTAACGTTTCAGTATTCAAACCTGACAAACACTTCTCCAGCCAAGTGATCAAAGTTAAACTCAGTAGTGATAAATCATATTGATAGTAGGTACCCTTGACATAATGTGAAGAGAATGGCATTTTATCTCTCTGGGCTTTCTCCCACAAACCCATGGCCCCAGTCCAATCATGAAAAAAACATCAAACAAATCCCAAGTAGGGGACATTCTACAAAATACCTGACTAGTACACCTCAAAACTGTTATGATCATCAAAAACAAGAAAAATCTGAGAAACTTTCATAGCCAGTAGAGCCTAAGATTACATGATGACTAAATGTAATGTGGTATCCTGGATGGAATCCTAGAACAGAAAAGATACATTAAGCAAAACCACGGAAATCTAAGTAGGGGCTTTAGTGTTAATATTGGTTCATTAATTGTGACAAATTTACGTACTAACATAAGATGTTAATAATAGAAAAACTCTCTAGACTATCTGTATTATCTTCAAATTTTTTTTGTAAATCTAAAACTATTCTAAATTTTTTCTAAATTATTTTTAAAAAGAATAATGTCAGGAAGAAATGGCTTGTGATCATTGCAGTGAGTTTAAACAAGAAGATAAAATTATAGTCATTAGAGAAATAATTAAAATGGGGAACAAAGTTAATATAAAATTAGTTCAATTGGATCCCTGAAAGTATAGACTGCTACAAATGGAATATAATGTAATTTCAATAGTATAATGTAGGAAATTTCCCTTGAAATAAAAAAACATGATGAAGCTGTGGCTCAAAAAAGCACATCACACATTGGAAAAGTATGTAGAGAAATAATGACAAAGATGAATCCAATTTAAGTTATTTAAATTGAAGGAGAAAAACATAGTTATTCAGATATTCAGGCAGAAAATGCAAATCACATACAAGGAAGAAAAATCAGTTTGAGCTCAGATTTTCACACCAGCACTTCATGCCAGAAAGCAATGGAGCAATATCCACAACTGTTGGTGGGTTTTTTGTTTGTTTTTTTTTTTATCCATTCATCCAATGATGGACATTTAGGTTGTTTCCACATCTTGGCTATTGTGAATAGTGCTGCAGTAAACGTTGGAGTGCAGATATCTCTTTGAGATCCTGATTTCAATTCTTTTGGATAAGTACCCAGAAGTGGGATTGCTAGACCATATGACAGTTTTATTTTTAATTCTTTTTGGAGGAATCTTCATACTGTTTTCCATAGCAGCTTCACTATTTTCCATTCCCACCAACAGGATACAAGGGATCCAATTTTGTCACATCCTTGCCAACACTTGTCTTTTCCTTTACTGACAATAGCCATCATAGGGATATTATGTTATGCGAAATAAGCCAGTCACAAAAAGACCAATACTGTATGATTCCACTAATATGAGGAATCGAAAATAGTCAAACTCATAGAATCAGAGAGCAAAATGGTGGTTGCCCGGCACTGGGGTGGAGGAGAAATGGGGAGATGACGGTCAAAGGATACAAAGTTTCAGTTATGAAAGAGGAATACATTCTGGAGATAATGTACAGCAATGTGACTATAGTTAACAATACTGTATTATATACTTAAAATTTGCTAAAAGGATAGATTTTAATTTCTCAACACAAAAAAGAAGGAAAAAACCCAAACTGATAACTATGTGAGGAAATAGATATATTAATTAACTTGATTGTGGTGATTATTTCATAATGTATATCAAAACATCAAGATATATACCTTAAATTTATATGATTTGATTTGTCAATTATACCTCAATAAAACTGAAAAAAATTCACTTTTTAAAATTCACATAGTTTTTTTCAATGGATCCACATTTTAGCAGTTTCCAGAATTGGTGCATTTGGTACTTTAGCAATAAAATCAATTTTTACAGATGGCCTACTTTTTCTATGATCAGATCAGTTCTACCCAAGGTTCCAGGTCACTGGGTGTGGGGCAGCTTTCTCTTTCTAATGCTAATCATTTCAGGGAAAACCGTCTTCTCCCAATCCCCTTCCTCAGTCCCTCCTTGGAGAGGCAAGACTGATGGTCAGAATCAGGAGAATTATGAGCAGTACTACCATGCATTGCTAGCTGACAATCACGCATGGAGGACATGACCACGCTCTTCTCTCTCTTACACTACCCAAGCGGTAAGCTGAGCCAGTGCCTACTTGTGAAGGCTAGGCTCTGCCACATTACTTTCTATTCCTTTCTTCTCACTGGATATTTTGGGCTCTGTCATCCTTGCACACTAGGAGTCAGCTGGTGGTAAGATGCAGAATGAGAGAGCAGAAGAAATCCTGCTTCCTGCTTGAGCCTAAGCCTGTTCTTTAACTCAACTTGACCAGAATGCTCTACATTGAGGGGTAATGGGAACTGGTCCAGGAAGTGATATTATGGGTCTTTGTGTGTGTGTATCTTTTAGAGAAAGCCTGTGACAGGGCAGAGAAGCAATGTAAGGACATAAGACATTCTTTTATCCTCAAAACAAATACTAGCCCCATACTGTCAGATTCTCACCAGTGATCCCACATATTCAAAATGTCTCCCAGTGACATTGAAATGTCACATGTACCCATTTAGATAATCATGCCCTCATGTGTTGCCATGCCCTCATCCAGACATCAGCACTTGATGTTTTAAGCCATGGTTGGTGGATTCCATGCATGAAAAATAAGGTAAATGTCTGTTGATGGGAGGACAGTCAAGGCCTCCTGAATCCCAGTGGTTCCCCCACACCTGTCCTTTGCCTCAGGGGCTCATGCACCAACCTCAGGTACCAGGAAGCCAGTGTTCTGGTTCTTAAACTGGTCTCACAGAAAGCAGGTTGTCCTCACTTTGGCCTTATTTTATCTTGTATAACTTTGAACTTCACGTTTAGAAGGTCCAAATTGCAAATACATCCCATGGCTGACTCACTGGCTTCTGCTATTTCTCAGTTGGAATTGGCCACTTCAGGTCTTCTTTGGTAAGTACTCCACCATAGCTAACTAGTTGTTGCCTTTCCTTATGCACAATGTTATTTTATGTACAGTTGACCCTTGAACAACATGGGTTTGACATGTATGGGTCCATTTCCATGTAGATTTTAAAAAATAAATATCTTGGAAAATTTTTCAGAAATTTGCAACAATTTGAAAAAACAGATGAACTGCATAGCCTGGAAATATCGGGGAAAAAAATTAAGGAAATGGTAGATACGACATGAATGCATATAATATATGTAGATACTAGTCTATTTTATCATTTACTCCCATAAAACATACAAATCTATGATAAAAAGAAAATTTCTCAAAACTTAAACACACAAACACAGACTGTACACAGCACCATTTGCAGTCGAGAGAAATGTAAGCAGATATAAAGATGCAGTATTAAATTATAACTGCATAACATTAACTGTAGTCCATACTCTGCTACTGTGATAATCTCATAGCCACCTCATAATGCTATTGCAATGAGCTCAAGTGTTGCAAGTATCTGCTTAAAGTACTAATCGTCTCCACTTGAGAAGTTTGTCTCTCCAGTAAATTATGTATTTGCAGTTCTCACATATTTTTCATCATGTTTAATGCAATACCATAAACCTTGAATAACACCATGGGACCTACATGAAGTGCCACTAGTGATGCTGGAAGTGCTCCCAAGAAGCAGGGAAAAGTCACGACATTACAAGAAGAAGTTGAATTGCTTGATATGTACCGTAGATTGAGATCTGCAGTGGCGGTTGCCCACCATTTCAAGATAATGAACCCAACAAAGGACCACCGTAGAAAAAGAAAAGGAAATTTTGTGAAGTCGTCACTGTACCTATGCCAGCCAGTGTAAAAACCTTACCCTTTTTGTGAAATAACTTTTTATATTGTATTGAAATTGCAGCTTTTTGTTATGGTCTGAGATGTGAGAAATGACCACCTAAAGACCGAATTGAGCCAAATCAGGAGTCTTTATTAGCTGGCCAGCAACTACTCTCTGCACCGCCCAAAGGCGGCACAGAGAGCAGCAGTGAGCCTTTGAAACAGAAAGTTTTTATATTGTAAGTTTGTGGGTGGAAAATTATTAAGGTTGAGCAAGCACATGTACAAAAAGCCTTGAGTAAGCATTATATCATTTTCTTATCTTTGGTGTAACAGGATCTGGGCAGTCTGGGCTCTGGGCCATATCTTGTTCACACAAAACATGAGTATTGTAATAGCTTCACGCAAAATGTGGGGGCTGTAATCGTTTTACACAGAACATGGGTGTTGTAGTCACTTAGGAATTTCTGTGCTGGGGGTACTATCTTGAGTAAGCAGGAGCAAGCAGGTTTACAGAAGCAGAATGGCAGATTACTGATTTTTCAGCGTGAAACTCAGACTTTAACACTTTTATGTGGATGCAGTATTGCTATAAGAAAGGCATACCCATAACTCTATTAGGATTTGAGAAAAGGCAAAGTCATTATATGATAAAGCAAAAGACAGGTGAAGGATAGGTGAAGCTGGAGAATTTAATGCCAGCAAAGGATAGTTTGATAATTTGAGAAAGAGGTTTGGCTTTAAAACTGTCAAAATATCAGGAGAAGCAGTTTCTGCCAACCAAGAGGTAGCAAATGAGTTCCCAGACACCAATAAGAAAATCATTGAGGAGAAAGGATAACTGCCTGAACAGATTTTTAATGCAGACATAATTGGCCTATTCTGGGGGAAAAAAAATGCCATGAAGGACATTTATCAGTGAAGAAGAGAAGTGAGCACTGGGATTTAAGGCAGGAAAGGATAGGCTAACTCTATTGTTTTGTGCAGATGCAGTTGGCTTTATGATCAGAACTGTCCTTATCTATAAAGCTGATAACCCCAGAGGCTTGAAGGGAAAAGATAAATACCAGCTGCCAGTCTTTTAGTTGTATAACACTAAGAAAGTCATGATTTCCTGTTTCCTTCTAGAAATTTTAGAGTTTTAACTCTTGCATTTAGGTCTAGGAATCATTTCAAGTTTATTTTTGTTGATGGTGTGAAATTAAGGTAGAGGTTCTATTTTTGCATATGGCTATCCAGTTGTTCTCTCACCATATTTTGAGAAGATTATTCTCTCCCCCATTGAATTCCCCTGGCACGTTTTTTGAAAAGTAATCAACCATATATTTGCATATGTCTGTCTATATCTGGAATCTCTATGATGCTCAATTGTTTCATTGTCTACCTAATGCCAACAGTAGACTCTCTTGGTTATTGTAGCTTTATAACAAGCTTTGAAATCTGGTAGTGTAAGTCTTCCGAATTAGTTCTTCTTTTCCAAAGTTGTTTTGTCTATTTTAGGTCATTTCCATTTTAGAACCAGTTTGTCTATTTCTACACACATCCTCCCGGGATTATTATTGAGATTGTGCTGAGTCTATTGATGAATTTGGGGAGAATTAACTCTTTAATGATGTTTATTGTTTAACTTTATGAACAGCATATATCTCTCCATTTATTTAGGTCTTCTTTAGTTGTCTTCAGCAATGTTTTATCATTTTCAAGATAAAGGTTTGCACATCTTTGGTTAGATCTATCCCTAAATAATTCATATTTTTATACTTTTGTAAATGGTATTTTTGCTATTGTAATTGGCATTTTAATTTCATATTCTTGGCTATTGATTGCTGCTGTGTGAAATTTCATTGATTGGCATAAAGTTAATAATATTCACTCAAATTTTTAATTTTAGTAAGATCATTTAATGACAGTAATTCTCTTATTCCTGATATTGGTAATTCATGGCTTCTCTCTTTTTTGGTTCTAGTCATTCTGGATATAGGCTTATCAGTTGTATTGATATTCTCAAAGGTCAGTTTTGGTCTCTTTTATTTCCTCTATTGCTTTTTGTTGTCTTCTTCAGTGATTCCTGCACTTATTATTTCCTTTCCTCTGCTATTTTAGTCATAATTTTCTCTGCATTCTTGTTTGATAATACTGAACCTTAGGCAATTGATTCGAATTCTTTTTTTTTTTTTTAAGATGGGGTCTTGGCTGTAATCCTATCACTTGGGAGGCCGAGACAGGTGGATCGTTTGACCTCAGGAGTTCGAGACCAGCCTGAGCAAGAGTGAGACTCCGTCTCTACTAAAAATAGAAAGAAATTAGCTGGACAACTAAAAATATATATAGAAAAACATTAGCCGGGCATGGTGGTGCATGCCTGTAGTCCCAGCTACTCAGGAGGCTGAGGCAGGAGGATCGCTTGAGCCCGGGAGTTTGAGGCTGCTGTGAGCTAGGCTGACGCCACAGCACTCTAGCCCGGGCAACAGAGCGAGACTCTGTCTCAAAAAAAAAAAAAAAAAAAAAAGACGGGGTCTTGCTCTGTTACCCAAGCAGTGGCATCATCATAGCTCACAGCAACATCAAACTCCTGGGCTCAAGCGATCCTCCTGCCTCAGCCACCCCAGTACCTGGGACTACAGGTCCGCACCACGCCTGGCTAATTTTTTCTATTTTTAGTAGAGACAGAGTCTCACTCTTGCTCAGCCTGGTCTCAAACTCCTGACCTCAAAGCAGTCCTCCTGCCTTGACCTCCCAGCATGTTAGGATTACAGGTGTGAGCCACTATGTCTGGAGCTGAAAACGTATTTCTAAATATAGGTATTTTAGTTCTGTAAATTTCATTCTAAGGACTGCTTTAGATCCATCTCGCAAATTTTAATAAACTGTATTTTACTTTTTATTAAATTAAAATTACTTTCTAAATTTCTTTCTGATTTTTCTTTTACCCATATGTTATTAAAGAGTATATTATATAGTTTCCAAATATTTCAGAGATGTTACAGAAATATTTCTATCTACTTGTAATTTAATCCCATTATCCTCTAGGAAAATTCTTTGGATGATGTTAACCTTTTCAAATTTAGCAAGACTTATTTATGATCCAGAAAATTGTCCATCATGGTAAATGTTCATGTACATATGAAAATAATGTGTATTCTTCTGTTGTTGGGTAAAGTATTTTAAAATGTCGATTGAATTTATTTGGGTGATAATGTTTTTCAAGCTTTCTGAGTACTTATTGATTTGTTTAGTCAACTTGTTCTACCAAATATCCAGAGAACACACTTAAAATTCCTGACTCTAATTATGGACTTTTCTGTGTCTTTCATGCATTTCCAAACTCTGTTATTAAATATATAAACATTTAGGATTCTTATGTCCTCTTTTTTTAATTTATTCAGGATATTATGGGGGTACAAACATTTTGGTTGCATATAATGCTGTTTGCTCTGCCCAAGCCAGGGCTACAAGCGTGTCCCTCCCCCATTCGGTGTGTTCTGCTTCCATTAGTTGTGGGTTTACCGCCCCCCACCCCAACACCTGACTGGCACTCAATGAGTTTACTTCCGTGTGAACACCTTAGTGTTGGTCAGTTAGTACCAATTTGATGGCAAGTACATGTGGTGCATGCTTTTCCATCCTTGTGATACCTCACTTCGAAGGATGGGCTCAATCTCTATCCAGGATAATATAAGAGGTGCTAGTTCACCATTGTTTTTTGTAGCTGAGTAGTATTCCATGGTATGTATATACCACATTTTATTAATCCACTCATGTATTGATGGGCACTTGGGCTGTTTCCACATCTTCGCAATTGTGAATTGTGCTTCTATAAACATTCAAGTGCAGATGTCTTTATTATAGAATGTCTTTTTGGCCGGGCGCGGTGGCTCACGCCTGTAATCCTAGCACTCTGGGAGGCCGAGGCGGGTGGATCACTCAGAAGGTCAGGAGTTCGAGACCAGCCTGAGCGAGACCCCGTCTCTACTAAAAATAGAAAGACATTATATGGACAACTAAAAATCTATATAGAAAAAATTAGCCGGGCATGGTGGCGCATGCCTGTAGTCCCAGCTACTCGGGAGGCTGAGGCAGTAGGATCGCTTAAGCCGAGGAGTCTGAGGTTGCTGTGAGCTAAGCTGACGCCACGGCACTCACTCTAGCCTGGGCAACAAAGTGAGACTCTGTCTCAACAAAAAAAAAAAAAAAAAAAAAAAAAAAGAATGTCTTTTTTTCCTTTGGATAGATGCCTAGTAGTGGGATTCCTGTATCAAATGGTAGTTCTATTTTTAGCTCTTTGAGGTATCTCCAAATTACTTTCCACAAAGGTTGTACTTTATGTCCTCTTGATGAATTGGCCTCTTTAGCCTTATAAATTATCTTCTTTATTCCTGGCAATATGCTTTATTCTCAAATCTGCTTTGTCTCATCTAATGTAGCTATTACAGCTTTTGTTGGTTAGTGCTAATATAATATATCTTTTTCCATCCTTTTACTTTTAACCAATTTGTGTCTTTATATTTAAAGTGGGTTTCATGTACACAACATATAGTTAGATCTTGCTTTTTAAACTCCAGTTTATCATGCCCCAAATCATATGTTCTTAGGGGAATGTAAGTTAAAACAACAAGATACCACTAACACACTTATTGGAATGGTCAAGGGCCAGAACACTGGCAACACCAAATGCTGGCAGGGAAGTGGAGCAACAAGAACTCATTGCTGATGGAAATGCAAAATGGTACAGCCACATTGGAAGATAGTTTGGCAGTCTTTTACAAAACTAAACATATTCTTACTATATGTTACAGTAATTGCACTCCTTGGTATTCATCCAAATGAATTGAACACTCATGTTCAAAACCTGTACATTGATGTTTATAGCAGCTATATTCATAACTACCAAGACTTGGAAGCAACAAAGATGTCCTTCGGTAGGTGTGTGGATAACCTGCAGTACAATGGAATATTATTTAGTACTAAAAAGAAATGAAGTATCAAGACATGAAAAGACCTGGTGGAAACTTAAATATATATTAGTAAATGGAAGAAGACAATCTGTAAAGGCTACATATTATATGATTCCAATTATATGACATTCTGGAAAAGGCAGGACTATGGAGACAGTAAAAAGATCAGTTGTTGCCCGGGGTTAGAGAGAAGGGAAGGATGAATAGGCAGAGCACAGAGGTGTTTTTTTTTTTTTTTTTTTTTTTTTTTTTTTAGGACAGTGAAACTAATCTGTATGATACTATAATGGTGGAAACATGTTGTTGTACACTTGTCCAAACCCATAGAATGTACAATACCAAGAATGAATCCTAATGTAAACTATGGACTGGGGTGATAATGATGTGTCAATATAGGTTTATCAATTGCCCCACTCTGGAGGGGGATGTTGATAATGGGGAACACTGTGCCTTTGTACAGACAGGGGGAATATGGGAACTCTATGTACTTTCTGTGCGATTTTACTGTGAACATTAAACTGCACTAAAAAAATAAAGTCTATTTATTACAAAAGGAAAAAGAACCCAATTTGTCAATCCATACTTTTTAATTGGTGTGTTTAGACCATTTTTATTTTTTATAGACAATATGATTCCATTTACATAAAATAATAAAACAGGCAAAACTAGATCATAGTTTAGGGAAGTGTACTTGGGTCATAAAATTATAAAGAAACACAAGGACATAATGACCACAAATGGCAGGAGAATAGTTATCTTTGGAAGGAAGTCAGGGATTATTTATTGGAAGGGGCACAAGAGGGGATTCTGGTAGACTATTTATATTTAATGTGGTAATTGATATGGTTGGGTTTAAAACTAGCATCATGGAAATTGTTTTGTATTTGCCCATCTGTTCTTTGTCTTATTTCCCTCCTTTTTAGGACTTATTTTATAATGCGAGCATTTTATGATTACATTTAGCCTCTGTGTTTGCCATATCCACCATGTGGCCATAATTACTTGGGTGGCAAAAACATGGTTTACTTGGGTGGCAAAAACATGGTTTTATAATGGATGTGTCTTTAACTTATCACAGTCTACTTACAAGTAATACTGCACCAATTCCCATATAAAATAAGAACCTTACAACAATATACATCTATCCCCCAGTCATTGTGTTATTAATGTCACTGAACTATTAATGTCTAAGAAATTAATTCTACATAACTTATAAACCCTTCACTGTATTCTTGTGAAGATGTGCTTTAAACAGTCAATTATCTTTTAAAGAGATTTTGAAAATAAGAAAATAAATATAATTAACCTCGTGTTTACTATTTCCAGTAGTGTTCATTCATTTGCATAAGCCATATTTTCATTTAGTGTCACTTTTCTTGTGTCCAAAAAACTGTCTGCAACATTTATTTAAAGAATTGTTTCAGTGCACGTCTAATGATGAGTCCTTTGAACATCTGTGTGTCTAAAAAACCTACTATTTTAACTCCATTTTTAAAAAGTGAGATATATTTATAGAGCTATGAGTAGACATTATTTTTATTTCACTATTTAAAAGATGGTGTGCCACTTTCATCTGACTTATACGTTGCTGATGAGAAATGTCCTGTCATTTGCTCCTTGGTCGTGTGAATGTTTCTCATATATTTCTGATGTCGTGATTAGTTAGGATAAAGGATAAATCCCTAGGAGAACACAGAGGTAAAATGTCATGAAGCACACCATGGGTTCTCTGCAGAGCACCTTGGATACACCTTAGATGTTTGCATAGCAACATGGATACATCTTAAAAACACAGGGCTTAGTGAAAAAAACATTAAGAAATGTGATGGATATTTCTACTTCTAGCCATGATGAATTAACAGGAACCAGATTTACCCTCCCCGCTAAATACACATAAACCAAAAAATTATAAGACTTTACATCACTACATGGGACAGTGATCCCCGAGAGAAGGGAACCTAACCAGGTGAGCCCTCTGATTGCCCAACTCCCCCAGCTCCTTGCCTGGATGGAGTTTGCAGGCTGCACCACGGGGAGATTGAACACAAGCAGAGCCCGATGGACAACCTGAGCGACGGAGACAGAATTGGGAATCCAAGGGGCCAATAGGACTAGGATTTGCTGGGAGTAATGGAGAGGAGAGAGCTGCACGAGAGGCAGCTCTGCAGATCTTCAGAGCTTTCCGGTTCTGATGCAGGGTATGAGACAGGGGAAGTGGTGGTAGATGCCTCGCAGTTTCTGGAGTGCGCACCTGTGTGGACAGCGGTGCCACTTACTGAGATTGTGAAGATAGGAGAAAAACAAGAGACATGGGGATGTGCGACAAGTGTGTGGGAGAGGCGAGAATACCAAGTGACCAGTTTTACAGGGGCTAACGATGAAGAGCCCTTAAGACAGCCAAGTGGTGTGAACTAAAATAAAATCTTAAGGCTCACCCCCCACCGGCTGACTGAATGGACCCCCTTGGCCAAAGGAATATCCTAAAACCAAATTGCCTGCCAGGAGGAGAGGTGGCAGACATGCCTCCTCATGCCCCCTCCCTTCTTGGGGACATCCTTTGTAACCCATTAACAGTTCTAAGCGTACGGCGGGACAAACCTGCAGGTCCTCAATTTACACAACAAATCCACGTCCCCTGGCTTGTCTCTGATAAACAGCTCCTTTTGTTAAAACATTCCAAGCCTTTAGACAAAGCTTCAGGCATTTAGAGAAGTACAAGTCAAAGCATCTTTAAACCGATTTATAACTTGTAAGCACCCCCCTTCCAGAGAGCCCACCTTTTCCAGCAAAACTAATGTATGCCTCCCACGTATTCATTTATGACTTTACCTGCAACCCCCGTCTCCCTGAAATGTATAAAACCAAACTCTAACCCAGCCACACGGAGTCCACTTGCTCCAGATTTCTTGAGCGTGGCTCCGGGTCATAATCCTCAAATTTGGCTGAGAGTAAATCTCTTTAAAATTATTTTACAGAGTTTGGCTTTTTTTCTGTTAACAGTGGAGATGAATGTATGAATGTAGGTGGGGAAACGTTCAAACTGGGGTCGTAGATTTTGGAGTGATTAGCAGATAGCAGGTTGTCAAGGCTTTGGTTTGTGGGGTCTGGTCACCTCTCACAGAGGACGTGCTATGAAGGAAGGGCTACAGAGACACAGGCAGCTAGCTGACGGGGAGATTGGTTAAAGCCAGAGAGCCAGCAGAATGGATATGGCCACAGCAGAGTAAAAGCCGAGGTCCCATTCACACACAGGGGTCCTGGCAAGGCTGATATAAAAACCAACATAAAAATCCACTGTGGATTTTGTAAACAGTCCAGGTTCAGTGTGAGCTGGGACTGTAGCATTTTCTGCCTCAAAAGCACTTTCTCCAGTCATCCTGGAAGCAGAGCAGCCTGTGTGTCCTTGGGTAGAAACCACTTACTGCACTTTCTCTTTTGCATATGGAGAAACCAGGCACAGAAAAGAGAGAGAGAGAGAGAGAGAGAGAGAGAGAGAAACCAGGCTCAGAGAAGATCAGTGGCCCTAGTGGGCTCACACAGCTAGGGACAGACAGCTTCTTTCCGCAAGACCACAGCCGCCCCAGGCCCCGGAGGGAACCAGGGCTTCCATGGCTCCCCCACACGGGTGCCTGATTGTCCTGGCTGCTCCAGTGGGCACCAAGAAGGCCTCAGGGGCAGCGAGATTGTGTGACTGACAATGAAGAAGCCTGACGGTCATAGCACAGAGTGGACCCCAAGGAGCAATTCCCACGCCTGGATGGACCCACACAGAGTGGGCAACTGGTGGGTCGGGGGCCTCTGCCTGTGTCCCTCGTCTTCTCCCCCCCAGCAACCCCGGCATGCAAAGCATGAGCTTAGGCCTCCTAGAACGCAAACCTTCCTTTTTGGGGACAGATGTTGGGGTGGGGGTGGGGGGGTCTGTCACTCAAATGGAGGAAGGGGGTTGGTGCCTGGGTCCCCAGCCCAGCACTAGCTAGACATGGGCTTTGGAGTCAGGAAGAGCCAGGCTCAAATGTTGCCTTTTCCGTTCACTGGCTCTGTGGCCTTGTCTAGTTCTGCGGTGCGTCTGTGCCTCAGCTTCCCGATGTGTAAGATGGGGATGCCGACATCCACCTCCCAGGGCTGCCGCGAGAGGAAGACAAGCCCCAGCACAGATGCCGCTGCGACGTACAGAGCTGCGAAATGGGTAGCTGAGGAAGGACACGTGTCTGGGGGCCACAGAGATGGCCAGTGCAGAAGAACACAAAGGGAACTGCCATCCTCTGGCATTTCCATTTCCTGGCCCCGCAGGTTGAGGAGTTCCACTTGTTGCAGCTAGAGACCCCAGCTAGCAGACCGCAGCAGTTGCGACCTAAGGGGCTTATGCTGGGGAAATGGGGCAGAGTGTATCTCCAAGCAGCCTGGAGGGGTCTGGGGGAAAGGACAGGGCAGGCCAGAGGGGCATTGTGCAAACGTGGGGGGTTGAGAGTAGATGATTGGGTGGGTGGAGCTGCACTGCAGGGTACCAGTGCGCGCGCCTGAGGTCGGAGGAGGAGGAGGGGTGAGGGGAATCTGGCGGGAAGGAGCCCCCCACCCGCGGAACCGCATGCGCACTGGGGACCTGGAGGCACGGGCTTTTGTTGGGCAAGCGGGCGGGCTGGAGGGGTCCGCGCATGCGCAGGCTCCCCAGCCGCGGGGGGTGCACGAAGAAAAGGGGCGGGGTGGTCCGGGCTGCTGTGCTGGCAGCAGTAGGCGAGGGCGCGGCTGCGGGGTTCCCGGTGCTGAGCACGGACGCCATTGGAGCCCCAGGGAAGGTAAGGATCCGGCCCCAGCCCGGACCCGGAGAGGGCGAGTGGAACCCGACGCGCTGCGCCCTCCTCCCCCCTCCGGATCTGAACAAAGCCCAAGCACTCAGAACCGGAACCCCATTCGACCCAAGGGCTAGACGGGAGCCCCCGCTCCCATCACCGTGAGTCGCAGGCGCTGGGCTCCGAGCCCTTTTTACGGCGGAACCCATGACCCGAACGCCTGTAGCAGCCCCGTGCGCTGTGCCCGAGCTGCGCTTCCTCAGCGCGGAGGCCCCACCCCCACCCCACCACTCCTAGATTACTCCAGCCGAGCTGACCGCCGGCCCCTTCCTGGAGTGCCAGTCCTTGGATGCGAGAGCTGCGGCGCTGCAACTGGAGCCTCACCTAGGTCCGAGGCCCCGACTCCATCCACCCCTAGCGCTCCAGCATGCGCCCCACCTAGACCGGAATCAGCTGGATGCCCCCCTCCCGGACCTGGGCAAAAGGTCCCTGGGATTCAGTTTCCCTGAGCTTGCCGCTGTCCCTGTTTTCTGAGCCCTCCCACGTGCTCCCCTCCCATCCTGGTGCCCTGCTCCGGCCCTCAAATTCAAGCCCTTTGTTTCCGCCTCTCTCACTGCATCCGCTTTGGGACTCTTGGGACCCCAGCCCTCCGGGACACCCGCTATCCAAATGCAGCCGCTGGGACGGGGAGCCTGCCCATCCTAAACTCCCTATTCGGTGCGAGGGCTGTCCCTTTGCTAGGGCTCTGTCCCTGACCAATCGTCCCCCATCAGCCACTGCCACCCCCTTGTACTGCCTACTACCTAGTAACCTGATGATCGTGGCCCCTGACCTCCCGAGAGATCCCAGCTCCCACCGGATCCCGCCCCTCCCCCTGCAGCTGCCTCCCCCTCCCTCTCAGGCTGAACTCGCTCTCTCTCGGGGACCCGCAGCATGGCAGAGGGAAGCTACAGCGTGGAATCGGAAAACCACAGCGTGGAAGCCATGGATGAGGGGAGCCACGAGGTCAGGGAGGGAGGGATGGCCGAAGGCAACGACTATGAAGAGTTTGGTGCTTTTGGTGGCTATGGCACCTTCACCAGCTTTGACATGCACATCCTCAGAGCCTTCGGCAGCTTGGGTCCAGGCCTTCGCATCTTAGCGGTGAGGCCCCTTCTCGGCCACCTGCTGGCCTGGGCCTTTTGCCCTGGGAAGGGGGAAGGGGGCTGGGTGAAGGGGAGGGTGGAGTGGGGGAGGACTGCCCAGCTCCCCCAAACCTTCCCTCTCCTGCTGGTTGGAGGAAGGGGGTTTGGGAAGGTCTCGGGGTGGTCGGGGCTGGCTGCCAGGGGGGAGGGGGGCCGGCCCAGGGCAGCATGACACCGGCGTGTTAGAGTGGTCTGCCTTCCCTGCCCTTCTCTCTGGCCTTGCAGAATGAGCCCTGGGAACTGGAAAACCCTGTGCTGGCCCAGACCCTGGTGGAGGCCTTGCAGCTGGATCCGGAAACACTTGCCAACGAGACGGCCGCCCGTGCCGCCAACATAGCCCGCTCTGCCGCCTCCAACCGTGCCAATCGGGCGGCCGCCCGGGCCGCCGCCGCCGCCGCCCGGGCCTCCTTGAACCAGGCGTTCACTGACCACCGGGTGGCCACACCTCGGGCCTTGGGAGACAGTGTGCAGCCCACGACCCGCACCGAGGCTCAGGGGGCCACCCCTGAGACACCCCTGGCTTCTCCGCAGATCTCCCAGATGTTTGTCTCCAGTGAGGTGGCTGTCCCTGGGGCTCCAGCAACCTCCACGCAGTCCCAGGCAGCCTCCGCGGCCCAGGAGGCTGCTACCGAGGGCCCTAGTACGGCCTGTGCTTTCTCTGAGGCCCCACGTGCCAGTGAGGTGGATGCCACCCGGCCCAAGGCAGCGTTTCTGGGCCAGAACGATGTCTTTGATTTCACTCAGCCGGCAGGTGTCAGCGGCATGGCCTTCCCACGCCCCAAGAGACCTGCCCCGGCCCAAGAGGCTGCCACGGAGGGCCCCAGTGCTGCCTCCGGTGTGGCCCAGGCCGCACCTGCCAGGGAGGCGGCAGCCACCCGGCCCAAGGCGACCAAGTCTGGGAAGGCTCTGGCCAAGACCCGGTGGGTGGAGCCTCAGAATGTTGTGGCTGCAGCTGCTGCCAAGGCCAAGATGGCCACAAGCATCCCTGAGCCCGAGGGTGCAGCTGCCACCGCTCAGCACAGTGCCGAGCCCTGGACCAGGATGGGAGGCAAGAGGACAAAGAAGGTGAGATCTCCCTGCCGCCTCCACACCCCCATGCTCCCCTCCTTTCCTTCTTGTTCTCGCCTGCCCTGCCCTGCCCTGCCCTCCCCTCCCCTCCCCTCCCCTCCCCTCCCCTCCCCTCCCCTCCGCTGGGCCGTGTTTCTTCAATGCAAGTTTGCTGAGCATGTTTTCACGTCACGGAGTTCCTACCCTCGGGACTGGTGGGAGAAGAGGCTGGCTCTGTGCCTGGCCCTTAGTACGCACGCGGCACGTGCCAGCCGCTGCCCGTCCTGCTCTTGTTTGCACGTACCTGCTACGGGGAAGGCGTGTGCCGCGCACGTTGGCATTGGCGAGCCTGGTAGCCCCTGGTCTCCGCTCTAATTCTGCAGTCCAAGCACCTGGATGATGAATATGAGAGCAGCGAGGAGGAGAGAGAGCCCCCTACGGTCCCACAGACCTGGAGAGCATCGCAGCCCTCGGTGACGGCGCGGGCGCAGTCGGCCCCTCGGACCCCGATGGCCCCGAGGTCCCAGATACCCTCAAGGCACGTACTGTGCTTGCCCCCCCGCAACGTGACCCTTCTGCAAGAGAGGGTAAGAAGTCTGCCCTTCCCCATCTCCCTCCTCTCCTCCCTTTGGGCCACTTCTCTGCAGTCACCCGTGCCTCGGTCTCCCCGTGTGTCCCTCCTTCTGCAGGCAAATAAGTTGGTGAAATACCTGATGATTAAGGACTACAAGAAGATTCCCATCAAGCGCTCAGGTAGGCAGCCCGTGCCCCCTCGCCAGCCCCTACTCTGCGGCTGTGCCCCCCACCCCACCCCCCGCCCAGCAGGCTGCAGCTGGTCCGTCCAGTGCCACAGCACGGGGTCCCGGCTGTGCCGCCCCCCGCAGGGCTGACCAAGGGGCCGCAGCTCTGTGGCCTCTGCTCAGCCCAGGTGCTCGCTCTAACTGCCCCCACCCGCAGACATGCTGAAGGACGTCATCCGAGAATACGACGAACATTTCCCCGAGATCATTGAACGAGCAACATACACTCTGGAAAAGGTGGGTGCGGGTGGGAGCAGCTCTGTGGAAGAAGACTGGGGGGGCGGGGGCCTGCAGCCCCTCGGGGTGGCGTCGGTACCTCCGGTTCAGGAGCCTTGCCTGCCTCTCCGCCTGGGCCCTTCCCTGCCCTGGCTGCTCTAGCCGCGCCTCCTGCCCTCCCTGACCTCTCTCGTGCTCCCCGAGCCTTTTCTTGTCTCCTGAGGGGGGTCTCACTGGCGCTGCCGGTGCCCAGGCTCTCACAGGGCAGGTCCCCCGGGTCCTCTCCCCTTCCGCCCTGGCCCATGAGTTTGGATTCCCCGCTGAGGAGGTTGAGGTTCTAACCGGGAAGTGCCTGCCTGCCTGCCAGGTGCCCAGCACGGGGTTTGATCTCCCCCCTCCCCACCATTGTCCCCCCCTGTGCAGAAGTTTGGGATCCACCTGAAGGAAATCGACAAGGAAGAACACCTGTACATTCTGATCTGCACACGGGATTCCTCAGCTCGCCTCCTTGGAAAGTAAGAAAGGGAAGGAGGGCTGTGGCCTTCCCGGGTGGTGCCCGTTCCCGGCCCACAGCCCCTCAGAGAAGTGGGAACACGGAGCTTGAGTGCCGAGCACGGCTCCCACACGGTGGGGACTAGTGCTTGAAAGGGACAGTAGCCTGGGCTGAGGCCTTGCTGCCGGCAAGGTCCCCCCAGGCTGCTGTCAGGGTTTCCTCCAAGGCTTCCGAGGAAAGCAGCTTGCCCTTTGCCCTCTGCCCTCTGCCAGGCGTCTGCTCCCTGCCTCAGCCTGTCCTCTGCGGAGCCCTGGCAGGGAAGGACCAGGGTCCATGTTTTAGGGAGGAGGTGATTAGGTCTGAGGCAGAGGTGTGAACGGGCTGGGAGCAGGGCGTGAGCTGTGCCCATGGCTGGGAGGAATTGCCCTGGCGCTGGGGTGTGTGGGAGAGGCCAGGAGAGTGAGCCGGCTGTCCCGTCTCAGCCAAGTGGCTGCTGGACAGGATCCCGCTTTCTGCACCTTTAGGACCAAGGACACTCCCAGGCTGAGTCTCCTCTTGGTGATCCTGGGCGTCATCTTCATGAAGGGCAACCGTGCCAGCGAGGGTGAGTGGCTGGACCTGCAGCCGGGGGCTTGCCCAGAGCCTCTTCCTGCGGTGCCAATCTCTCTCACCTCCTCTCCCCTTGCAGCTGTCCTGTGGGAGGCGCTACGCAAGATGGGACTGCGCCCCGGGTGAGACTGGGCTCTCCCTGATCCTCCCCTGGGTGCCGTCCTCTGGCCAAAGGGGTCCCGGGATGGGGACAGCCCAGTGGTCTGGTGCAGGGGAGTGAGGCTCCCCAGACTAGGTGGAGGGCAAAGGGTCTTGTCAGGATGGATGGGGGAACGGTGCCAAACTCTCAGCCGCCTCTCTGCTCTGTGTCTCCAGATGAGAGGTAAGAGAGACGGCCGGAGTTAGGGACTGCGTCACACCCTACTGGGGTGTCCCTGGCGAGCAGTCATTTGGCCTGTGCTGCATGCCCAGGCCTCGGTGGCGATGCCCTGTGAGCTGGGAAGCTCCTGATCATGCCAGGGAGTGCCCCTGCCCTCATCCAGGGGTCGGGCACTGCCACCATCTCTGCTCATGGATTCCCGCCCTTGCCCTCAGGGTGAGGCACCCGTTCCTTGGCGACCTGAGGAAACTCATCACAGAAGAATTTGTGAAGCAGAAGTGAGTATGTAGGAAGCTCACTTCCTTGCGTGCAAAAGAGTGTGGCCGAGAGGGCCTTTCCGTGTCCCAAATCTTAAAGTAGAGGGACGGGCGCCTCCGGCGTGGGCACGGGTGCGGGTCGGCCCGTGCGCGCCTGTGGGGAGCAGGGCGCCGGGGCAGTCTTGGAGAAGGGAGCTTGCAGTGCCTGAGCACCAGGCGTGGGCAGGGAGCACGCGGCTCGCGGCTGAGTGTTTCTTCCCTGCCCGTGGGTTTCCTCGGCGGGGTCTTTCCGGGGCTGGGCCAGGCCGTGATAGAAACCCTCTCGGCGGGTGTGCTCAGAGCAGGGGGCCTGAAGAATGACTCCTCTGTTCCCAAGGCACCCAACAGGAACTTGGGGTCGTCGTGACGAGGGGCACAGAACACTTGTGGCCTTCCTATGAACAAATGCCCTACGCCTGTCCCCCTGCCCTCCCGCACGGCTTCCAGGCAGGAGCAGTGGCAGGAGGCTTTGGGGGCCTGCCTCTGGCAGGCAGAAGCGCAGGGAGTGAGACTGTGAGCGCGTGCGTGGGGGGCGGCTGGAGGCGCGGGGCAGGCCTGTCGCAGGGGCCGAGAAGGGGCGCCGTGGAACCCGTCAGTTCAACCTCAGGTCTGCCGGGCTAGACGCAAAGCTTCTTTGCTCCCACGCTAAGGTACCTGGAATACAAGAAGATCCCCAACAGCAACCCCCCCGAGTACGAGTTCCTGTGGGGCCTGCGAGCCCGCCACGAGACCAGCAAGATGCGGGTCCTGAGATTCATCGCCCAGGTAACGGAGGCCTCTGTCCGGGGCCCTGTGCTGGGGCGGGGCTTCCACACCCTGCTTGTCTCTTGGTCGAGGCTTGCTTGTTATGGTGTATTTCCAGTGGGGGTGCCAAGGCTCAGAGAGGTCCCCGAGCGCCTTACACCCGGTCACAGGCGTGGTCGGCCTGAGGGATGGGGCGACGTCCCCGGTGTGGCCCAGAAGAGCGGAGCCCGATTCCTGCCGAGCGCACGGGAGGAGGGTGTGAGGTGGGCAGCGGGCGCTCGGTGGGGCTGGGGCCGCTCCCCACATGGTCGGGGTTGCTGTTTCCGCCTCAGAATCAGAATCGAGACCCCCGGGAATGGAAGGCTCATTTCCTGGAGGCCGTGGACGACGCTTTCAAGACTATGGATGTGGACATGGCTGAGGAACATGCCAGGGCCCAGATGCGGGCCCAGATGAACATCGGGGAGGAAGCTCTGGTTGGACGGTGGAGCTGGGACGACATCCAGGCCGAGCTCCTGACCTGGGATGAGGACGGAGATTTTGGCGACGCCTGGGCCAGGATCCCCTTTGCCTTCTGGGCCAGATACCATCAGTACATTCTGAATAGCAACCGTGCCAACCGCAGGGCCACTTGGAGAGCTGGTGTCAGCAGTGGCACCAACGGTGGGGCCAGCACCAGCGTCCTAGATGGCCCCAGCACCAGCTCCACCATCCGGACCCGAAATGCCGCCAGGATTGGCGCCAGCTTCTTCTCCTGGATCCAGTAAGAGTTTCGGAAGAGAAAGGCAAGGGCCTCTGCGGGAGGGCCGTGCAGGGGCCCTGACACGTCAGAGGGAGGCCGCGGGCGGGGTGGATGGGGCGCGAGCAGTGGTGTGCGTGTGGAAGGACGCTTGTTTTCTGATTTCTCTCCCTCCCTGGTGAGCGCGCGTTTCCCTCAGATGTTCCCACTTTTATTCCTTGTGCTTGCAGACACCGCTGAAGAGCTGCAGCAGTCTTCCCCGCCCAGCCGGGGGGCCTCCTCAGAGTCCTTGTGGACACGGCGCCCCAGGCGGCTTCCATGAGTTCAAGGTGGCATGCAAGATGAAGCTTTCTTTGCTCTTCCGGCTTTCGTCGTGTGCTTTTTCTTGTGCTGTCATGTTTTGGTATCAGTGTTCCATTAAAGTTGCAGAATGCACTGGGCTGTTCCCTCGTTTACCTGTGCACCTGGTGCCGTCCGTGGCCCGTGGCTGGGCTTGTAGCGAGGAAACTTCCTCGGGCTTTCTGCCACAGGTGGGCCCGACTCTGCTGTAAGGGTCCCCAGGGGCAGGCGGGATGCTGGCAGGTGTGGGGGTTCCCGCTGAGTGTGGGGACCATGAGTTTGAGGAGGCCCCCGGCAACACGGTGTGTGACTTCCTGCAAGCCTTGCCGGGCAGCCCCAGTTCCACGCCAAGAGGGGGCGCAGCAGGAGGGATGGAGCGGAGGACTGGCTTGGTGCCACTGTCCCTCCTGCTGAGGGACAGGGTCAACAGACACCAGGACCCCGCCTCCTGTAGCCCCATCTTGGAGAGGATGTTCTGGAACCCTTGGCTCATCATTCACACAATTCAGAACCTCGTCCTAGGGACAGAGTCTTGAGGACAGCGAGATGGGCCTGGCCGCGATGCGCTCCCTGCTCCAGCGGGCAGAAGGAGGAGCCGTGATTGCTGGGAGAGCCGGACTGAATGAAGACCAGGCTTTGTGCGCACCTAGACGGTCCGTTGCCTGTGACAGGCCGGAGGCCTGTTTGGGGGCTTCTGTGCTCTTCTCCTTTGGAAGCAGGGCTCTCCCCGGGAGGCCAGGGCCAAGCCTAGGTCCTGGGGTGTCCAGGGGCTGGCTGATACCTGGGGGAGCCCGGGGTAGGGCTGTAGATCCTCTGGGTGCAAGACGGTGAGGGCAGAGACAGGTTGGCCTCCTGTGAAGGACTCGGTGGCAGGCAGGCAGGGACAGAGTCCAGGGCTTTCTGGAGCTCTGTGGTAATGTCCACGGCTGGGGAGCACAGAGCCCCAGACCAAGAAGATGGGGATAGCAGTGTAAGGATCCTGCCTCCCCCGCCCCTTCCCTTTGCCCCCAGGAGAGGCTCCCGTGGCTGCCAGACTTGGATCCTGACCCAGAGCGGGCTGCATAATTGGCACGGCCCAGTGGTAAATGTAAATGCAGGTCGCCTTGCTCAAAATTAGTCAGAATTTCGAGACAGTGACAGCACAGCATTCAACCGCTAGTGGAGCCCTTGTGAGCCTGGTACTGTACAGGTCACACACCCAGGAAGCCGGCCCTGTCTTCAGACAGACTTCGGGTGGGTCTGCACCGAGCTGGCTGCTGCTGTCATTTCTACCTCTCTGGTGCCTGTGTCCAGGCTTGGCCACAGTGACATTCTGGGATTTTAACAGAAACGGAGTCCAGAGATTTACTGGAACTGGACACACGTGCACACACACACCCACACACTCACACATAAATGGAATCTTCTTCCCTTTGTTTCCAGGTCTATGGCTGCGGCTGGGGGAGAGATGAGGGATGCATGGACACCAGCCCTGGTGTCATCAATTATATGCCATTTGGGTAGAGCCCCCTGGGACGCTTTTATGCACACAGGAGGCAATGCCTTCCCTTGGATCAGGATGGGGAGTCCTAGGCGTGAGTTCGAGCACTGTGTGCAGAGGGCACTCGAGATAGGGAAGCTCATCTGGAAAGGAGCAGGAAGCAGCCCTCACAGACAGGGCACCGGCCGGGGCACCACCTCCCGGGCCTCCGGGCTGGCTGGACTCTCCCCCTGGCACCTGCCCACCCGGAGCTGGGCCTCACCAGGGGCCCGCTCGCCCCACCCTGCAGGGACAGCGCTGAGAGCAGGCTGGGCAGGGAGGAGGAGAGCAGGGAGGCTGCCTGGGGCCAGGGAGGAAGGAGCACCCAGGGAAAGGCGGGCAGGCTCTGGGTCCCGCAGGAGGGTCAGGCCGGCCTCCCCAGGGACAGCCACCTCCTCACTCCCAGGGCCAATGGGACACCGAGGCAGGCCTCCCCCTGTCCCAGCCTGGGGCCTTGCGCAGACCCCCACCACAAAGTCCCATGGTCCATGTCAGCAGGTGCCCTCTGAGCCCCTGCTGTGGCACTAGCTGCTCCCACAGCCTCCTCCCCAGCGCGGCCTGCTCCCTCCCCTGCTCCTACACTTCAGATCCACAGGCATCAGTGGAGTCGCTTGGTTGCCGTTGTCACCTGGTACATTAAATGGCTCTGAGTGTTCACGCACAATTCCTTGTCAGGGCCTCCGTTTCCGTTTATCAGGCAAGCCTGAGAGGAGGGGACAATAGGTCCATTTTGTGGATGAGGAGACTGAGGCTCTGGGAGGGAAGTCCCTTGCTGCAAGTCCTGCGGCCAGGGAGCGTCAGAGCAGGGACTTCAACCCAGGACCCTCTGAGGCCAAGATGTGTGCTCTGTGCCCTGCAGTCGGGTGTCCCTGCCATGGAGGGCCTTGCAGCCTCCTGGGGGCACCACAGCCACCTGCTGGGCACCCTCACCCTCCTGTACACCTGCTCCCCATCTCCCTTCATTTAGCAAGATCCCTTCATGGCGGAGTTTCGCCTCCCCTGGCGGCTTCCCTGACCCTTAGGTTCATCAGAGGCCTTAAGGCCTGCCACTGCCCCCCACAGCCAGCCCCCTGGGACACAGGCTGGGCGTGGTACTGGGCATCCATCCTGCTCCTCCTCCTCATCTTGTCTTCGTCATCGTCAGGCCCTGGGCCGAGGGTGCTTTGTGCCCTATCTCGCTGCATCCTCCATGATCCTCTGGGGCTCTGCACCCCTCAGTGTACCCATGAGGAAACAGACCTGGAGAAGGGAAGCCACTTGCCTGAGGTCTCTGACCCAGCTCTGCCCCTGCCTCGACTAGACTAGTGACCGTGGCCCAGACTCTTCTCTCGGCCATTTGTGGACCTTCTTTAGTGTGCCTGTGAAGGTCTGTTCCCATGGTTTGCCCATTTACTATTCAGTTGTTTGTCTTCTAATGAATGAATCGTGAGGGTTCTCATTAATGTCATGTTCTTTTCCTTTGTAAGGAGTATATATTGCAAACGTTTTTAAAATCCATGGCTTGCCTTTTCATTTTGCTAATGATGAAAAGCAGAATTCCCGAATTTGATGAAATTCAGTTAACAGTTTTTATCTGCAGCTATTACTTTCTGTGTAATAGACATGAGTCCGCTGCCTACAGCACGTTCCCAAGGACTTTATCCTGCATTCTCTTCCAGAGGTTTTATATGTTAGCTTTTTGGTTTACATTTCACATCTTAACAAATCTAAGAAGTCTGACACCATACCAAGTAGCCTTCCTGACCCAAATGGAATGATACCACAAACCAACACCAGAAGGACACAGAAAAGTTCACAAATAGTTCGAAATTAAACAACAGTCCCTCAAATTATTACTAAGTCAAACAAAAAACCACAAAGCAGATTAGAAACTATCTTGAGACAAATGAAAACAAAAGCACGAATTTGCACAGCTTATCAGACGCAGGAAAAGCAACGGTAAGAGGGGTGTTTATTGAGGTAAATGCTTACATTAATAAAGAAGAAAGATCTCAAATCAACAACCTAACTTTATGTGTAAAGGACTAGAAAGAGGAAAACCACATAAACCCCAAGTTAGCAGAAGGAAGGAAGTAATAAAGATTAGAGTAGAAGCAAAGGAAACCGAGAATAATAATAGAAACAAATCAATGAAACTGAGAGTTGGTTTCTATGAAAAGATCAGCATAATGGACAAACTCTTAATTAGATTAACTGTGAAAAACACAGAAGACTCGAATAACTAAAATCAGAAAGACAGGAGACATTCCAACCGATACAGAGAAAGAAGATTGTAAGAGAATAGTATCAACAATTATACACCAAGCAATTGGATAATCTAAAAGAAATGGGTAAATTCTGAGACACATACGACATACAACACCTACCGAGACTGAACCATGAAGAGATAAAAACTCTGAACAGACCTCGATAACTAGTTAGGAGATTGAATCCCTAATCAAATCCTCACAGCAGAGAAACCTCGGGACCAGACGGCTTCAGTGGGGAATCCCACCAAACAGTTCAAGAAGAATCAGCACCAGGGACTGACCAGGAGGAAACACTTCCAACCCATTTCAAGAGGCTCGCATGAACCTGACAGCAAAGTGAGACTAGGAGACCACGAGCAAACAAAGGAGGATAAAAGGAAAGACCACCATCCCAGAAGAATGTTTGTGCAAAAATACTCCGCAGAGGTCTGGCAAACCGAATTCAACAGCACGTTAAAAGCCCATGACCACGTGGGATTCCTTCGTGGACGGCAAGGAAGTTTCAGCCAGTGGAAGTCAGTTAATGCAGGGCACCACGTCAACCCAATGAAGGACAAAACCACAGGATGATCTCAGTCGCTGCGGTAAAAGCTTCTGACACAATTCAATACCTTTGATGATAAAAACACTCAACGAGCTAGGATAGAAGGAACCTACCTCCACGTACTCAAAGCCAGACATAAAAAGTCCGTTGTGAATATCATAGCTAACGGCAGAAGCGTGAGAGCCTTTCCTCCGAGATCACGAATGAGGCAAGGATCCCCCCTTGGCCACTTCTGCTGGGCAGAGAACTGGAGGTTCGCCGGAGCAATCAGGCAAGACACAGAAAGAAAAGGCATCCTTTCTGTTTTTAAGCTAAGAAGTAGCCTTCTAAATAACCCACAGCTCAAAGAAGAAATCATCGGTAAAATTACAAAATGTAATAAGCTGAATAATAATGAAAACCTGTAGGATACAGTTTAAATGTCTATATTACATAGAAAAAGGGCAGAAATTATTGACCCACGCATCTTCCTCAAAAATGTAGCAGAACAGCAGATTAAACCTAAAGAAAGCAGAGGCATGAAGTAAGGATAAAAGTTTAAATCAGTTAAAGATAAAACAACATAGCCAAAAGTTGCTTCTTTTTGCTGACGATAGGCTTGATCCACGGCTTGCATGTGTCTGAGGGAAGGAGAGAGAAATCACGAAGTAACCAATGTCTGCAATGAATGAGGAGACTCGGCTACGGACAGTAAGGTATTAGAGAGATCATTAGTCAAGAACGACCTTGTGCCAATACATTTGAAAATTTAGATACCACATATGAATTTCAAGGAAACATAACAAAATGCCACCAAACAAAGGGAACATCTGAACTGGCCGATGAATGCCACGTGAATGGAATCTGCAGAGAGCACCGGCAGCAACAAAAAGAACCTCCAGACTGCGTTCGCTCCCCTAATTAATTCCACAAAGCGTTTCAGAAAGAAACGATGTCAATCTTACATTCTTGCCAGATAACATATAAAAGAGGAAACACTTTCCATCTCATTTCATGAGGCCCAAGCCCTAAAAGAACGTGACAAGGAATGAAATGCACAGGCCTATCTTGCTCATAAGCACAGAGAGAATAATCTTAAATGAAGCATTAGCAAAACAAATCCAGCTATATCTCTAAAAACATATGTCACAGACAAGTCAAGAATATTCTAGAAATGAAGTGGTCGATCTCACAGAAGTAATGTATTAAGGGAACAGACTGTACTCTGTATAGAAGCAGGAAAAGTATTATATGCGCTGGATTTTTTAAAAAATGCACATCCACTTATGATAAAAAAAAAAAAAACTCTTAGCCAACGAGGAATTAAAGGGAACTCTCTTAATTCAATCAGACCACCTTTCAAAAGCCTGCAAAGACAGTCCCACTTTCTGGAGAAACACTGAAAGCTCTCCCTCCGAGATCAGGAACCAGATCCAGAGATAGCCGCGGCCACCAGTCAGGGTGACAAAGGAGGAAACAGTAACAACAGTGAGCCAGCAAATACAGCCCTAAAAGCACACACACGCTGACCCAAGGACACGCATGCGAATGTTCACACAGTGACAAATGCAACATTCCAGCACTGCAAACTACTGACATGTCCATCAGAAATAGAAGGTATAAACAAATTGTGCTACATTCCTGCACATGGAAATACTGTTCAGTACTGAAAAGAAATGAAATACAGTTGCAAGCGATCACAAAAATAAATAGTAATAAATGAAAACAGTGTTGCCGAGAGAAAGCCGGGTTGTTAAAATGTGTACTGTAAGGGTTCTCCTTATGTGTAAAGAGGTCACAAAGAGGCAAAATTCCACTACAGTGTTAAATGTCAAGACAGTAGACAGGGTCTCAAGCGGATGCATGGGCTGGAGAGCAGTGGTGCGACCACAGCTCACTGCAACCTTGAACTCCTGGGCGCAAGCAACCCTCCTGCCTCAGCCTCCCCAGGAGCTAGGACCACAGGCGCATACCAATATGCCCAGCTGTTTTTTTTTCATTTTTCGTAGAGACAGGGTCTTGCCCTGTTGCCCAGGCTGGTCTGGAACTCCTGGCCTCAAACGATCCTCCCGTCTCAGCCTCTCCAAGCGCTGGGATTACAGGCGTGACCCCACTTGCCCAGCAACAGGACCCCATTTCCTGACCCAGATGGTACTGACTCCGATGTTTGCAATGTAACGGTTTCCTGAGTTCCCTTTCTGTATTGTACTCTGTCACATTCATGTGAAGATATTTAAATACATAGAATCCCAGGAGTGTCCACAAAGACTTGACGCTTCAGTGATTTATATATTCTTTGACCACAATGCCACAACGGAATCTAGAAATTAATAACAAACATCAGTAGAAAGGTCTCTCTCTATATCCTCCTAGGTAACCCAAGCGCTAAGAAAAACTCATACTGAAATCAGAAACTACTGTGAGCTGACAAAGAAAAGTTGAGAGGCCTTTGCCTGCCAATATCCCCAAGTCTCCTGTCCTGAGAAGGTGAGATTACACAGGGAAGACCCTCCTGCACGTGTGGGAAAGGGCAAGATGCCAGCAATCGGAACCCAAAGTCCAAAGGAGGCCGGGGCTGAGAAATTTCTGCGGGCAGCCCGTTGAATCCCCATTCTGGGGTTGGGCCTATGCCTTCCAGTGAGCCTGACGTTCCAAAGTCCATAAATCTGCAGAGAGTAAATGTCTCCTTAGTCTCACAGAGTTGGCAGAGAGCGATTTGCCGAACTACAGGGAGCTGCGTAAATGGTGTCTAAACGGTCATTAAGTGTACTTGAGAGCAGTCCTCCAATTTACAGCCCCCACCGTCACCCTCAACGAGCAGGGCTACAGGGCAGCGCCCGACTGGCAGACAGTTGGAAGGTCTGGTGAAGGGGTTCAAGTCCGCGGCTTTCCAGCTTTCCTCACTGGTGGTGGAAGATCAGCTCTCCCAAATGAGCTCAGTCAGGTATCACCCATCTGTCGCCTTTCCAGCTCCTGACACTGTATTTCTAATGTCTCCTCACCCATCCTCTTTGCCTTTGCGGGGTTAAGCCTTAAAAACAAAGGAATTCAGCGGGGGGTGGGGGGGCGGAGGAAGAAAGGGAAGGGGTGAGGGTGAGAACAGCAGCAGGATGAAGGAAGCACGGGGACAAAAGTGCCCTGGAGACCCTGGTAGCAGGAAGGAGGGTCCACGGGGAAGTGGAGGCAACGCCTGGCTCGGGCTGTTGGTGAGTGGGACTGCAGGGAGTGGGCATCCGGATGGACACGGTGTCCACACCTGAGGAGTGGACGGCCCGACACCCTGAGGGAGAGAGAGCGTCCCAGCAC
Organism: Eulemur rufifrons; assembly: GCF_041146395.1. NCBI lineage: Eukaryota > Metazoa > Chordata > Mammalia > Primates > Lemuridae > Eulemur > Eulemur rufifrons. Next base: position 100,810,764 of record NC_091012.1, read on the forward strand.
CCTGCAAAAGGCAGAGGAGGACACTGGCCCCGACATAAAAGGGAAGGCAGTTCTGTAAAGAGGCAACAGGCGGGTGCTGGGTGGCAGAACAACAAACGTCAGTGACATTTTCCTGTCTGAGGCCACCACAGAAACGACTTCCCCTATTGTCCACGCTCATGGCTCCTTGTCATCTAATCCCGTACCATCTTCTGTCATTTGTCACAGAACAAACAGGCTGTGGCTGACGTGACGTGCCCGCCCTACCAGGCCGAAAGCTCCAGGCACATGGCATTAGGCCCATCATAGCCGAACAAATTGATTATTAGTCACTCCGCAAGCAGCAGCGGAGGGGAGGGGGGAGGAGGGGGGGAGAGGAAGAGAAGGCAGAGAGGAGGAGGGAGGACAAGAGGGAGGAGCGAGGGAGGGCAAGAGTGAGAAAGGAAAGAGGGGAGGACAGGCAGCAGGGCGTGGGCGAAAGCAGAGGGGGTGCAGGGCGGCAGTCAGGGAGGGGAGAGAGGAAAGATGAGGGGTGACGACGGATGCTGAGGTGAGGGAGGAGGAGAGAGGGCAGAGCAAAGGGCTTTGCAGGACCTGGGTGAGGGAGAGGAAGGGACGGGGAGAGACGCCCTTTTCCAGGGGCCACAGGTGAGCACAGCCTAAGAGCAGGGGGCAGGACGAGGGGGGCCGTGAGGGAGGAGGAAATGGCCAGGTTTGGGAACCCTGCCCTGCCTCTGCAAAGAGGGATCCGCCATCCCAGGTCCTGCCTGGGACTTCTTGTGGGGACCGTTTCAGAGGACGAAGCTCGAGAAACCAAGAGCGAGGGGTGCAGGGGACATATGTCATACCAGGGCCTGCCACCCCAAACAGAGGGACCTTCCATGCCAACAGGCTGCGTCTGCCCATTGCAAGCTCTGCACCCAATCCTCTCTTCCCCTGTCAGACATGGGATTCAACGAGCATGTTTAAGGGAACCCCTCCCCTGCCTAGGCCCCCCTACTGCGGACATCCAACCCCTTTGCCGTCAGAGCACAGCCTCACCCCCAAGAAACCTATGGGCCACCAGTGTAAAGCCCTGTGAATGTCTGCTCAGGATGAAGCGAGAGTGCGTGTGTGTGAGATAATCATCTCAGTGATCAATATATCTGTGCAAATTGTGAACTCTTTCAATGTGCCGGCTCTGCTAAAATCTCCTCTCCCAAGGGCCTTTATTTCAAGGACCAGCTCTGCTTTTCTCCCACAGTCCAATGAATGCATCAGACACTGAGCTTCGGTTCCCATGGCAACTGGGACTAATGGTCTAGGGACTAAGGGTGAGACAAAGAGAAACGCAGGGAAATGAGTGCTCTGTCTTCCTCCGAGGTTCACAGCTCCTATTCAGAGATTCAAAAGGACGTTCTCTTTCATTCTGCCCTGCCCTCCCCTGGCTGCTTGGTCGAGGACAGAAAGGCAGGGGGTTCAATATGAATCCAGAATTTCTACAACCACACAATGCACCTGCTTGGTTTCGGAGACCCAGATTTCTTTCACCGCCAAAGCATGCCCGTGGAATCTAGGATTACTGCCACCCCAACTCCCTCCCCCTGTTCCCACCCTCTAGCCTGCATCCTACTGCGAGGGTTTTCCAGCAGCCCCAATTTGAGGACACAAAAGCAAGTCCCGGCCCAATTTCAGAAATGCTGCCCCCAGCAGAGTGTTCTGATCCTCACTGGCAGAGCCACACAGGACGGTCCCCCTCCCTCCTTTCCTCTGTGGCCAGGGTGACCTCTGCCCAGACCACGAGACCAGTTTCTAGGACTCCCAGTTCCTTCTCCAGCCCTGTTCTACAGGGGCCTTGGGAGACTCAGAGGAAGGAGGCTCCTGGTCGCCTCTGACTTTTTGCAAAGAGCCAGACTAATGAGGGCCTCTTCCGTGGCCCCATTCCCGGAATAGCCAACTGCCTCCTTTGGATGGGCTCCCTGTTCCAGAGGCTGTGGGACCTGAGACTTCCCGCGATGTTATTTGTGAAGCAATGCAACACAAAACCTGGGTGTAGGTCTCCAAATTTGTCCAGCCCCATTCTCATTTCCTGGGACCCAACTGCTCACCATGTCCCATGTCCTGCAACCTCTCAGTTCCAACAGTCCAAGTAACCTCATCTTCCCTCCAATTAAGCAGCCCACATCCATAGCCAGGCCCTATACTGGAAGGAACCACGCTAACACTTGCCCCTCTTCCTGACTTCCAGCATCTGTTTGAGACATCCAGTCTGCTATTGGGAAGGCAGAGTGTGTCACACCCACTCCTGAGTATCCCCCTGCCAGGTCTCCTCTGTGGTCACACTCCTCTCAGGAGATCCCGGGTCCATTCCATATAAATTGAATCATATATTAGGATGGCCTTTTTTGACTGGCTTCTACCAGCAAGCATAATGTTTTCTAGATCAGTGTCGGAGCACGTATCAATATGTCATTCCTTTAACAGCCTAGTAATAATGGCACATTTTGTTTATCCATTCATCAGCTGGTAGGCATTTGGGTGGTTTTCAGTTTGGGGCTATTATGAATAAGGCCTTTACAGACACTAGTTACAGGTTTTTACTTGACATATTTTTTCAATTCATTTGCATAGATATCTAGAGTGGAATTCTTACATCATAAGGTAACTCAATATTTTACTTTGTGAGGAATTGCTAAACTGCTTTCAAAAGTGACTGAGCCATTTACAATACCATGAGAAATGTTCTATAAGATTCCAAATTCTTCACATCCTTGCCAACATTCGTTATAGCCCATATTTTCAACTTCAGCCATCCTAGTGACTGGGAAGTGGTGTCTCAATGTGATTTTGGTTAATATTTCCCTAATGAGTAATGATATTGAGCATCTTTTCTTGTGCTTATTGACCATTTGTGTATCTTCCTTGGAGAAACATCTCTTAAAATCCTTTGCTCATTTTTATTTGGGCAATGTGTCTGTTTATTATGCAGTTGTACTTTTTACACATTGTGGATAAAGTCCTATATCAGATATATGATTTGCAAATATTTTCTCCCATCTCATGTGCTGTCTTCCTTGTGCTCAATCGAGGATTCTGAAGCACAGAAGTTTTTAACGTCACAATGGAGCACAATTTATCTGTGTTTCAGTGTTTTCACTCATGATTTGGGTGCCATACCTAAGAAACCATTGCCTATTTCAAGGTCTTCAAGATTTACCCCAAAGTTTTCCTCTATAGGTTTATAGGTTTTATAGGTTTCCCTCTTAGATGTACGTCTATCGTCCATTTTGAGGTCGTTTTCGGGCATGGTGTAAGACAGTGGTCGAACTTCAATCTTTTGCTCATGCATATCCAACTGTCCCAGCACCATTTGTTGAAAATACTGTTCTTTGCCCCTTTGAGTTGTTTTGATACACTTGTCAAGTATCAATTTACCTTAAATGAAAAGGATTATTTCAGGAATTTCAATTCTATTACATTGATATATATCCCTATATTCATGCTAGTAACACAACACATCGATTACTGTAGCTTTGTGGTGAGTTGGGAAATCAAGAAGTGTGTGTCCTCCACCTTTGTTCTTTTTCAAGATTGCTTTGGCTTTTCTGGATCCCTTGCATTGCTATGGAAATTTTAGGTTTGGCTTGTCAATTTTTGGTAAACTGAAAACCTATTGGGATTTTTTAAAAGAATTATGTTGGATCTGTAGATCAGTTTGTGGACTATTTTAATGATCTATTGACTCTTCATCCGTGAATGAGGTATGCCTTTCCATTTATTTAGGTCTTCTTTAATGTTTTTCAATAATGTTTTATAGTTTTCAGTGTACAAGTCTTGCACTTCTTTTAGAAATTTTATTTCTAAATATTTTTCCCTTTGGAGGCTATTACAAATGAAATTGTTTTTATATTCCTTTTGTGTATTATTCATTGTTAGTATAGAGAAATATCATTGTATTTTTTATATTGATCTTACACTTTACACACTTGCTACTCTCAATGACTAATTCTAATAGTGGTTTCCTTTCTGGCTTCCTTCGTGCCTTTTATATATATGTTATCTGTGAATAGAGATAATTTTACTTATTTCTAGTCTGGAGTTCTTTTATTTCTTTTTCTTGCCTAAATGCATTCACTAGAAACTCCAGTAAAATATTCACTAGAAATAGTGAGAGGAGACATTGTTGTTTGTTGAGGGTGAAAGTTTTTAGGCTTTTACCGGTAAGACTGATAGCAGTTGTTGGGTTTTGGTAGAGTCTTTTTATCAAGTTGAGGAAGTGCCTTTGTTTTCCTAGTTTCTTCATTTTTTTAAATTATGAAATGGATTTGGATTTGTCAAATATGTTTCCTGTGTCTATTGAAATGATAACACGGTTTTTAAATTTGATTAATATGGTGTATTACATTGATTGATTGTTGTATGTTGAACCAACCTTAGATTCCTGGAATAAGTTCCACTTGGTCTTTGTGTATAATCCTTCTCTCTCTGTGTGTGTGTGTGTGTGTGTGTGTGTGTGTTCCTGCATTTGGTATATGTGTAATTTTTGAAGGATTTTTGTGCTTATATTCATAAGGGATACTAGTCTGTAGCTTTGTTTATTTTTTTCTTCTGATGTCTTCTCTGATTTTGGAATTTGCTTAAAGCTGAGCTCATAAATTCAGTTGGGAAGTGTTCCCACCTCTTCTATTTGTTGGGCAAGCTAGTGAAGCTTTGGTGTGATGCCATTTTTTAAATATTTGGTAGACTTCACTAGTTAGACCTGTGTCTTTCTTTGTGGAGATATATTTGTTATTAATTCAGTCCCTTTACTTGTTATAAATCTATTCAGATTTTCATTTTCTCCTTAAGACAATTTCAGTAATTTGCATCTTTCTGGAGATTTGTCCATTTCAAGTAGTTTATCAAATTTGTTGGCATGCCATTGTTTACATTATTCCACATAACCTTTCTATTCTGGAAGGTTGTATTAACATCCTATATTTCATTTTTAATTTTTATAATTTGCATCTTTCTAGTTTTTCTTAAGCTAGTAAAATTTTATCAATTTTGTTGAACTTTTCAAAGAACCAACTTTTGGTTTTGTTGATTTCCCGTATTATTTCCTATTCTCTTTTTATTTATATCACTCTAATATTCCTTATTTCCTTCCTTCTGCCTGTTTTCGGTTAGTTCATCCTTCTTTTTCCTCTGTCTTAACATGAACATTTAGATTGAGAACTTTCCTCTTGGTTAATATAGGAATTTATAGCCATCCATTTGCTTCTAAGAGCTGAAATAGCCACATCTTGCAAAGGTTGGGATCTTGCATTTATTTTACTCACAGTGAAGTGTTCTCCAATTTCCCTCAGGATATTTAGTCTTTAAATAGATGACAAAGTCCTTGAATCCAGAGATTGAAATCTGGGGGAAGGAAGCAGCTTAACTGAGGCTTCTGTATTTTGGCAATTTCCAGAATTTGGTGACAATGGAAGAGCTCGCTGAGCTCTTAGGGTAGGGATGATGGCTGAAGAATCATATGACATACAAGTTGGATAGTCAGGCTCCCTTTTACCACAGGAACTCCCAAACTGGCTTGAAAAAGAAGAATCAATACATGACATTATCCAACATAATAAAAGGTTCTGTACAAGTTGAAGAACTTTTGAAAAGGTGAACTAAAAATAGTCACCATTGAAAACTTCTGAGTCTGGTGGGGGACATAGACCTCAGAAACAATAATACTTATGATAGAGGTATGAACAATATATGACAGGAAAAGAGAGGATGGAATAAATAACTTCCTGAGGGGGTCAGGAACACTTGCATCAAGTTTAAGGGAGTGAATTGGAATTTATTAGCCATCCAAGCTGTGGGAACGATGTTCCAGAAAGTAGGAACAGAATTTGAAAAGACTGAAGAGAACTTATTTGGCAAATATTTATTGAGAACTTTGTGTTCTCCAAATACTCCAAGGTATGAGATCTAGAGAAGAAATCAACACGTCCTCTGTCCAGATCACTAATGAACCCGTGTATGCTGGGCTGGTGAAGAAAACATTCACAAACCAGTTCTTATCACTGTAAAAGGCATAATGACTCAGAGGATGTATGAAGAAGGCCATCTTGTCACCCAGTCAGTTCCTCTATAAGGGCAGTTAGTACCATGTCATAATTGCCATTATTTCCAGCTTTTTAGGTCCAGAAATTAAATGTTGTCCATATATCCACAAAGAATTGGGCTACAGAGGACTGCCTCAAATTGATAAAATTTACTAATATTATACTCATATGGTACACAAAATGATTTCAAGTGCTACATTTGGATGAACCATTTAAAGTTTTAAGACATATTTAATCATTTTTAAAAAATGATTCATTTTGCTTCACTTAAATTTGTTTTTTCAGTCATTTGCCATTTATGACAAGTGATGCTGGATTTCCACTTATGGTAGTGATGTAAAGTTTCCTTTGAAAATAGACTTATTAGGCTGGGCGCGGTGGCTCACCCTGTAATCCTAGCACTCTGGGAGGCTGAGGCGGGAAGATCACTCGAGGTCAGGAGTTCGAGACCAGCCTGAGCAAGAGCGAGACCCCGTCTCTACTAAAAATAGAAAGAAATGATTTGGACAACTAAAAATATATATACATATATATAAAAATTATCTGGGCATGGTGGCACATGCCTGTAGTCCCAGCTACTCGGGAGGCTGAGGCAGAAGGATTGCTTGAGCCCAGGAGTTTGAGGTTGCTGTGAGCGAGGCTGACGCCATGGCACTCTAGCCCGGGCAACAGAGTGAGACTCTGTCTAAAAAAAAAGGCCGGGCGCGGTGGCTCACGCCTGTAATCCTAGCACTCTGGGAGGCCGAGGTGGGCGGATTGTTTGAGGTCAGGAGTTCGAGACCAGCCTGAGCAAGAGCGAGACCCCGTCTCTACTAAAAATAGAAAGAAATTATATGGACAGCTAAAAATATATATAGAAAAAATTAGCCGGGCATGGTGGCCCATGCCTGTAGTCCCAGCTACTCGGGAGGCTGAGACAGGAGGATCCCTTGAGCTTAGGAGTTTGAGGTTGCTGTGAGCTAAGCTGACGCCACGGCACTCACTCTAGCCTGGGCAACAGAGTGAGACTCTGTCTCAAAAAAAAAAAAAAATAAGAAAAAAAAGAAAATAGACTTACTGATGTAAAGTGACTTAGTTCAAAGGAAAATACTAGGCCTTCTAAACACCACAATCAGGATATCATATGAGATTAATAAATTAAAATTCTAAGCCAAAACATAAGAAATTCAAGCAAAATATTTATGTAGATTGGAAGCATTTAGTATTATAATAGTTTTACCATTTTCAAATATGGCAAAAGGGTAAATGTGGCAAACAAGGGATTACCGAAATCCATGAAACACTGGCATCATCATTAATAGTGAGGATGCTGGATGCAGACCTTGGTCCAAATCCTAGGTCCATCACTTCTGGCCATGTGACCTTAAGAGAATTGCTTTTGCTTTCTCAATTCTAAATGCTTCTTTTGTGAAATTTCTATAATCACCAAACTCAAGAGGTGTTTGAGAGAATTAAAGGAGAGGGTCCCTGTAAAGCACTATGAAGATACCTGGCACATAGTAAGTGATCAATAAACGTTAGCTATCATTATTGCCATTGTTCATGTTACTAGGGACCGTCACTTTCTCAGATTATTGCTCTTCCCTTCATCATAGTAACCCAGGTGCCAGGAAGACCCTTGTAGTGAGGATTCTTTATTAGGAAGGGGGAGGAGAAAGGTGTGTCACAGGCTGGTTTAGTGATTCTTATGGGTCCCCTGCCATATTTTCCTTCCATTTCCTTTAAAGAGAGTTTAGAAAGGGGTTAGCCTTATAAATTTCCTTTGAGGAATCATGGTTTGCATTAGATTCTTCAGAGTTCACTGGAAAGGACATTAATCGCAGATGTTGCATTTGTATGTTTTGTAAAGGCTCTTGATTTTTTGTTTCATTACAGCATGGCATTTTAGGTACTGCTGAGTCACTGCCTAGTGCTAGTGAAAGCAGAATTTTGCTGGGAATGAAGGTGATGTGTGTCAAGATGGATGAGCCTAGCGTAGACTCTGTTTCTCACACTACTGTTGGCCAGCTGGTATGGATGGCTCCATCTTTTCCCCTCTATCTTAGGGGGCTGCTTCCACATCACAACCTAAAAATCAGAGATTCTAAGTACACACATAAGGTGATGTGTGGGCCACAGTGCCAAGCTATGCCAGGCCATGCCAACCATTTGAGGCCAGTATTCTTCATGCTATAAAGTCTAAGAGCCCCCTTACCAGGCAAGAGTTTAAATTCAGCATCTCCATTCCAGGCCCATATGGAGAAAAAGTAGAGGCAGAGGTACAACAGTGGGAGTGGAGAGGAAGCTCATAAACCACATGTCCATTCTCTCTTTCTCTCGTCTCTGCGATCACATTAAAAATTAACTTATAAGGCCGGGCTCAGTGGCTCACACCTGTAATCCTAACAGTCTGGGAGGCCGAGGTGGGCGGATCGTTTGAGCTCAGGAGTTCAAGACCAGCCTGAGCAAGAGCGAGACACCACCTCTACTAAAAATAGAAAGAAATTATATGGACAGCTAAAAATATATATAGAAAAATTAGCTGGGCATGGTGGCACATGCCTGTAGTCCCAGCTACTCAGGAGGCTGAGGCAGGAGGATCACTTGAGCCCAGGAGTTTGAGGTTGCTGTGAGCTAGGCTGACGCCATGGCACTCTAGCCGGGGCAACAGAGTGAGACTCTGTCTCAAAAAAAAAAAAAAATTAACTTATAAAATATCTGAGCTCATACAGTTTTTAGTCTATTATCACTTCATTTTATACCATGCAAAAAAGAGGAACCTATTTTCAAAACTCCTAAGTATGGGAGTGATTTGTGCATCAAAAATGATCACCGATACCAATGTAGTGGAAAAACTTCTCTGGGTTCAAATCCTGGCTCCACCACTGGCTGTGTGACCTTGAGGAAGTTATTAAGCAAACCTCTTTGATTCACAAGGATCAGTGGTGATAATTGTGTTGGTGGGGGAAGAAGAGGGGAGCCTTTGGCATATTTTTCTTTAACTTTTCTGCTAATTCCAACAGTTTAGACATATTGAGGTCATTTCTATTAATTACTGTTTTTGTTGATTCTGGTTCCCACTTTCATGCTTCCTGGTATGTCTGGAAACTTTCTTTTTTAATTTTGTGCAGTATGTTGTGAATGTTACATTCTTTAAAATTTGGACCTTGTCATTTTCCATAAACGTTGCTCAGTTTTGTTATGGCAGGTAGTCGAATTACTACTGGGTAGTTTTGTCCCACCAGGCTTGCTTTTATTCTTTGTTACGGTGGTTATACGTCAGTTTTGAACTTAGTTCTAGGATGGAGTATTTACTCTGGGGCATGGTCCTTACTCCTAATGCCTGGCCTAGCTGGAGTCTGAATTGAATGCCTATGACGTTCAGCAAGTTCTCTGTGCTCAGCCCCGCAGCATCTGTTCTGTCATAGGCTTCTTGGAGGTCCTCTCCAGATATGAAAAGCAATTTCAAGTGCTCAAGCAGCCACAAGCTTCTTTTTTTTTTTTTTTTTTTTGAGACAGAGTCTCGCTTTTGTTGCGGAGCCTACAGTGAGTGCCGTGGTGTCAGCCTAGCTCACAGCAACCTCAAACTCCTGGGCTCAAGCGATCCTCCTGCCTCAGCCTCCTGAGTAGCTGGGATTACAGGCATGTGCCACCATGCTCGGCTAATTTTTCCTATATATTTTTAGTTTTCCAGTTAATTTCTTTCTATTTTTAGTAGAGATGGGGGTCTCGCTCTTGCTCAGGCTGGTCTCGAACTCCTGAGCTCAAGTGATCCGCCCGCCTCGGCCTCCCAGAGTGCTAGGATTACAGGCGTGAGCCACCGCGCCCCGCCTAGCCACAAACTTCTATCTCTGTCTCTTCAGTTCAGCGAAGTCCTTGTGCTTTGTTTGGGTTCCACCTCCTTGTGCTACAGTACGGAACAGACTCCCAGGCAACATCCTGTGGCAAACATTGGTTTCATCTCATGGGATTTCAAATATTCTTTCAAAGATCATGATTCTGTGCTGCCTATTGTCCAATGTCCCCAAACAGTCTTGTAATGAATTTTGTCTGGTTTTATAGCTGTTTATACTGTTAGCGCATGTCAGGGGCCAGTTACTATGTCATAGCTCAGCTAATATAACTAGTTTTCCAAATCTCACTCACCATTCTCTTGAGAGGAGAAATCAAACCGTACTTAAGAAGTTTTTGTTGCTTTTTGCAGAACACAGATTAATTAAGACACAATATGAGATCTAAAAACTCTCCCTCAGTGTCTCTTCCAGGAAAACGTTATTTAAGTCTTTGACTCCATAGAATGGGATTGTGGTAAGGGCAGAGAAGGGCCATATTGAGGCTTCCTTCACTGATACATAGACAACCTCCTAATGTGAGGAAGGGTGGGGGTGCCTACCTTTTCTGCTTTCCCCAAGGCCATGACTGACTGGCTGATTGACCAACTGATTTTGTAGTGCAAATCCACAGGAGTACAAGGAAATAGGGAAGGAAAAGTTAGTTAATATTGTAAAATATTGCTCCGCTCAAGTTGTAAAGTTCCCTGCATACTTTGCATAATCTAGAAACTGGAGCTAGACATTTACTTCTTTGACCAGAGTTCACTTAGTAAGTAGTGACCATGAAGAATTAAACACCTCAAAGGGCCTACCAGAAATTGAAAAGGACGTGGTTTCATCAAAGGCCGCTGACCTTGGTAATGGGAAATGTGTGCTGCTCCTCCAGAATGGCACGGGCTGGAGATGGAAGAGGCTATGTAGAAGTGTCAGCCAGCAGCCGATAGCCAACCTGACTCAGGTTGCGCAACTGCAGCCCACACAAACATTACACAATTGTCATAGCCTTCCCTGAGTTGTTTGGGGAGCCTGACGGTTCATGCTGATCTCAGAAATGGACTTAAATATAAGTCAGTCCTCCCTGAAAACATTACAAAAAAGAAAACTAAGGCAGCAGTACTGTGTGGGGAGTGCCGTAAAGACTCCTATTCTAGCTCTCACTTGCTAAACCTAAACCCTCCTTACTCCTCTTTCGTGTTTTATTGCCTTACTGCTGGGATTAAAACCCCAAGTGTTAGAGGTTTTCCAGATTCAGAACAACAGTCTACCAAAAACAAGGGTCTCTATTATCCCTGAGGCAGCCCTTGCACCTCTCTCGTAATGGGATTAGGAGATGAGAATATAGCTTGGATTATCGAGGAGGTGGGGCATGGAGAGGGAAAAGGATGGGAAAGTGGACTCACCTCTTGTCTGTTACACACATTGTTCTACAGAGAACTGCTGTTACCTTCCTGGCACCTTGACTTCAACTTTGTGCCCCAACATCTTTCACAGAGGATTGAGGAGCCCCAAAAGAAACATGAAAGATCAGAAACACAGCATTGCCCCTGTGGGATCAGGGGAAAATCAGTTTGAACAGAAAGATAAGACCAAGAGGTTTTCACCACGGAAAGTTCTTGATAAACTCCTCCATGATTGGAGTGCATCCAGTGTCCCCAATGTGGAATATTTAGAGGCCAGAGATATAATGTTTCTGAAAGGATAGTCACACATGCAAATAAGGAAAAGTCTGTCGCTCAGCCCCAATCCTGCCCAGAGCAGCACCACTGAGTCAAAGGGCTGTCTTTTCTTCCTGATCCAATGACAACGCCATTCTTCCCCACAGGCTCCAGGGAGAAGAACAACAAGCATTGACCATTTAGGACAGGCAGGCACCAAACTGCAGTGGCTGCAAGAAATACAGAACAATCATCAAAAATAAGGCACGATCCAGGACCCTTAGGAGAGAATACACCAGTAACTCGGAAAAGAACAGAGAGTTCTGCGTTGCCATGGGTACCAGGTACCAGTGGAGGGGTAAATCTCAGGTGGATTGGGTAAGAGATGGGCCTGCTAAGGTATTTTGGTGCAAACATACAAAGTGTTTAAAAGTCACATGTCAAAGAGTTTTAACTTTATTCTGTAGGTGATGGTTGAAAGAATTTTAACAAGGGTGAGTTTTTGTAAAATTCGTGATGCAAGCACTGTAGGATACGGACAAGCGTGATGAAGGCCTCCTCTCTCATGTAGTGAATAGCATAAACTGCTGCATTTCGCATCCCTAAAAAGTTTCTCTTGGGAATTCTTTGAATATTTTACGATGAAGTATCCATGCCCCTTTCTGAGACACTGGAATGTCTCATCTAATCCCTTCTTTTAGCAAAATATTCATGCTGGTATTTTTAATTTGTTAGCTAAAAATAAATCTACTAAATAGAGAACTTACATTCAGGAGCCATGAAAACATTATTCCTCTGGCACAAATAAATGTTATCAACTATGACCACTAAACATTAAGCTAAGTGTTTTTTAAAAAGGTTGTTTCTCACATTGTGCTATGTTGTGTTATAATTCACCATGAACAAATATTTTGAACGCTGGCTGATATTGAGATTTTTAGCCAAGACTAATTGGTATTTGGATGAAGTGAAACGGAAAAGAACCTCCTATTCTGAAACCACTTTACCACATCTATCTTAAATTTGCCATGAGGTCTTTCATTCCCCTGTCCTGAGCACGTATTAGGGAATACTTACTTTCTGACTATTCCACTAGGGCTCAATTTGAGTGATGGCACCATGTGATATGGGTGTGATCTCACTAGTGGATTTATTTTGGGATGGCAGAGGAATGCAGGCTTGACCAGAGCCTATGGGAACACAGAATTGATTTTCCAGTGGTAGAGAAAACATTGTGGAACCAGCACTATGGAACCGATTATAGAGTCTGTAGGGAAGTCACCACCTGTTCATGTGTAGTCATATTTGGAAACTGATCACCTAAGAGAAACTTAACTCATGCAATTTTGACCTTGAATAATTAACAATTGACATGGGCTTGTGAGTGTGAGATTTTTGTGCAAGGGCAATATTATATATTGCTAAGTGGTACTAGTTCTGCAGGACATCTGGGCTACCTCTAAGAATGGAGAAAAATTATAATATACAACTTAGTGATAGTTGAAAGGCATTTCTTAAAGGGCAATAGTGACAGGTGTTGTCTCTCAAAGCAAATGTAAAATAATTAACATGTAGGTGAAAAGAAAGCTGATAGTTCGTTAAATATGTGGGAGGAGTTACTGAAGATGACCGGAAAGTTCCAATTTTAAGAGAGAAATAGCAGAAGCCAGTGAGTTAGGCATGGGATATGTTTGCCAATTTGGACAGTCTAAATTTAAAGTTCAAACTTCTGAGAGATAAAATGAAGCCTAAATGAGGACAATCTGTTTACTGTGCAACCAGCTGAAGAACCAGAACACTGGCTTCCTGGTACCTGAGGTTGGTGCATGAGCCCCTGAGGCAAAGGACAGGTGTGGGGGAACCACTGGGATTCAGGAGGCCTTGACTGTCCTCCCATCAATAGACATTAATCTTATCTTTTCATGCATGGAGTCCGCCAACCACATCTGAAAACAACAAGTACTGATGTTTGGATGAGGGCATGGAAACACCTGAGGGCATGATTAGATCTGAATGGGTACATGTGACATTTCAGTGTCACTCAGAGACATCTGACTATGTGGGATCATTGCTGAGAATCTGACAGTATGGGGCTAGTAATTGTTTAGAGGATACAAGAATACTATCTATCTATCTATATATTTATAAAATCTCACTTTTTTAATTCATTCATCTGTCAATGGACTTAGGTTGTTTCCTTATCTTGGTGATTGCGAATAATGCAGTCGGCTGGGGGCACAACTAGAACAAAGCAGGCAGAAGAAGGGGAATATTCAGCTTGCTGTGGTTTCCTTTCTCCATCCCTTCCAGAGCAGGAGGCCTTTCTTTCCTCCTGCCCTTGAATGTCAGATTCCAGGTTCTTTGGTTTTTGGACTCTAGGACTTGCACCACTGGCCTCCTCTGGGCTCTCAAGCCTTCAGCCTGACACTGGGGGCTACACTATTGGCTTCCCTGGTTCTGAGGCTTTCGGATTTGGACTAAACCACACTACCAGCTTCTCTGGTCCTCCAGCTTGCAAATGGCCTATCATGGGACTTCACCTTTGTGATTGTGTGATCCAATTATCCCTAATAAATTCCCTTTCATATATATCCTATTGATTCTATCTGTCTGAGTGTGACTTTTCTCTCTGATCTTTCACATTTCCTGCATTCTTTCACTGATTCTTTCTCATCAGGCTACTTTGTCAAGAACTGGGGGTATTAGGACTGATTTATGGCCCTATCTCCAAGTCCCCAAGGGTCATTCTTGACAGTGCTGGGGAGAGGTGCAGTGGTCCTGTATTGCCTTAGAGGTATTTTAGCAAATTGGTTTACCTCTGACCTGTTGTCTTCACCTCTTGCCAATGGAGATTAGTGAGTTTGGTCCCCCAGCTTAAGCTCCCAAGTGGTCGATCACACTTGTGTGTATGACTCCACTGCTCTCTAATAGCTTGAGATGGAGGGCACTGTATTAGCTGTGGGGTTACCCTTTCTTTCATTGATTGTAGTTTGCATGGAGGAGCCAGTTATCAAGGTAATCTGACGGCTCTGTGTTAGGCTCTGGTCCCCTGGATGGGATATACGAATGCCATGATCTTTGGGAAGGGTCTTGTCACTCCCGAGGGTAACTTGTACCCTGTTGCCCCTTAAGATGGGGTTAAGGGCAAGATAGATCACAGCTGGCGCCTTCAAGCCTGGGTGTGTGTGCCTCTATGGTTGCTTGATCTGCCGCTAGGGGGAGCCACTAATGTTATCCAGGGCTCTTTCACCCCACTTGGGAGGCTGCTCCTGATGGGAGTGGTCAATTGGTGCAATTGCTGAGGTCTCTGGCCAGGTTTATCCTTCTCTGGCCACAAACCCCAATGCTGGCAGCCACCTGGACGTGGAGAGCAAGGCCTAGAGTTAGGATCTTATTAGATGACCTAAGCCAGTCCGATGGGCCAAATCAACAGGCTGCCAACTATTGTTCAACCAAGACCCTGCAGATTGACACCAGCCACAGAGAGAAAGTGGTTCTTCTCACTTCTCCCCACCTCCAAGGGCGGAGCCCGCTGTGCGTGGCATGAAAGTGGATGGGCTGGGGGAGTGGGTGTTGCCTGAGACTGCCACGCACCCCAGCGTCTCTGGGCTGGGGCGGGGGGGGGGTTCCACAGATGGCGGCCGCCCATCCCTGGAGTACTAGTGTTCGGGGTAAGCACTCAAGATTCGCCTGCCAACTCTGGCCTGGCTAGCCAATTCCACAGGTTGTGGACTATTTTTCAGCACCAAAGTCCCACGGATTAACGCCAGCCGCACAGAGAAAGCGGCTTTTCTCACCTCTCTCTACCTCCAAGGGCAGAGCCTGCCACACCCGGCGCAAAAGTCCCCGGGCTGAGGGCGGGGTGCTGCCGGAAACCGCAACACCTAGGGCTGGGGGCAACCACTCAGGATTTGGCAGATGCAGGTCCGGTGGGCTGAATTAACAGGCCCCCAGGTGTCACCTCTGCATCACAGTCCCGCAGTCTCACGTCTGCCTAGCAGAGGGTCCTGCTCTTTCTGTCCCACTCTGAGCTGGCCGAATCATCGGTGGTTTCCAGGAGCGGAGCCCCCTTTTCTGTGTTCACGTTCTCTGTTCTGGTCCTGCTGACCACCAGAGGCGAGGTGCCTGTCTCCAGACTCCCTCACGCAGTCACGGGAAGTGACCACTCAAACCAGTCCCTCCCCCGCCCGGTGCTGTCCGGCACAGAGCACCGGGGGAGTTCAAAATGTTTCCCACTATTGTCTCCTCTCCACAGAGCCTGTCGTCCTGTGCCACAGCTTTGTACCAACTTCAGGCACGTCCCTGTCTGAGTGGGCGTGGAGGTCAGTGGAGGAGCCGGGCATCCTCCTGTGTGTCAGATCACACTGCACTGGCTGGCCGGGCGGGTGCCGCTGTCGCGTGCTCTATTCTCCATTGTGTATCTCGCACTGTCCAGTGTTTGCGCTCCTATGTGCCATTCACCTTTTCCCCCCCTGCACTGCCTGTCCCATGCTGTTTCTCTGCAGATTCACAATACTGTTCTTGGTGGGGAGCAATCCACTCGCGCAGCTGTCCGAGGTCTTCACCTCCTTCTCTGGGAGCAGAGAGTCAGGAGGTCACCACTAATCCACCATTTTTTTTTCTTGCTAGTCCTTTCTTTGGAAAGTCCTCGTTCTTTCTAGAATCCAACAGAATGTAGACTTCTAGACTTGAGCTTTGCATGCACATTCCAGATGAATTTGTGATAGCCGGTTCTCAAGAATGCTATGTGACATGGATTTCATTTCTTTTTTCCTTTTTTTTTTTTTTTTTTTTGAGGCAGAGTCCCGCTCTGTCACCCTGGCTAGAGTGCCGTGGCATCAGCCTGACTCACAGCAACCTCAAACTCCTGGGCTCAAGCGATCCTCCTGCCTCAACCTCCCAAGTAGCTGGGACTACAGGCATGCGCCACCGTGATCGGCTAATTTTTTCTGTATATTTTTAGTTGTCCAGCTAATTTCTATTTTTAGTAGAGACGGGGTCTCGCTCTTGTTCAGGCTGGTCTCGAACTCCTGAGCTCAAACGATCCTCCTGCCTCGGCCTCCCACAGTGCTAGGATTACAGGCATGAGCCACTGTGCCTGGCCGGTTTCATTTCTTAATTAAACTTAATCCAAAAGTAACAATTTTTTTAATCAAGGAGAAGACAAGGCAAAAGCTGCACTTTGAGAGAAGGAGAGAATTAGGTGTGGAAGGAAGAAACACAGAGAATGGGATAACATTCCATATGATTTAGGTCCCTTAAAGTTTCATTCTTCCCTTGAGTCAACAGTTTTATCTGTTAGAATTTTAGCCAGTCTATTTCTTAAAGATGAATAATTTTGGTAGAAGAAAGCCACCTGATATATATATTTTTTATAACTTTTCACATTATCCTTCCCTGTTTTTAAAAGAGAAATGATGTCCAGTCCCTTGTTTAGCCAAACACAGTACAGGAATAAAATAATGCCTGTGTCCTAAGATTGTACTAAATTCATGACATATAGAATTTTTAAATACATAAAAAGATTACTGTTCATGTTATCTGTAGGGAAGCATGTAATATGTTTAAAGATTACTCAGTAGGAGAGTCTGCCAGTGAATTAGCCCAATAATATAATCCCACTAAAAAAAGAAATAGGCCGGGCGCGGTGGCTCACGCCTGTAATCCTAGCACTCTGGGAGGCCGAGGCGGGTGGATTGCTCAAGGTCAGGAGTTCGAGACCAGCCTGAGCGAGACCCCGTCTCTACTAAAAATAGAAAGACATTATATGGACAACTAAAAATCTATATAGAAAAAATTAGCCGGGCATAGTGGCGCATGCCTGTAGTCCCAGCTACTCGGGAGGCTGAGGCAGTAGGATCGCTTAAGCCGAGGAGTCTGAGGTTGCTGTGAGCTAAGCTGACGCCACGGCACTCACTCTAGCCTTGGCAACAAAGTGAGACGCTGTCTCAACAAAAAAAAAAAAAAAAAAAAAAAAAAAGAAATAATAGGCATCTAAATTGGAAAGGAAAAAGTAAAATTATCTCTGTTTACAGATGACATGATATTATCTGTAGAAAACTCTAAACATTCTTTGAAAAATCTATTAGAACTAGCATACAAATTCAGCAAAGTTGCAGGGTCAAAATCAACACACAAAAAGCAGTTTCTTTTCTTTGTATTAACAATAAGCAGTACAAAAAGACATTTAAGAAAACAATCCAGGCCGGGCGCAGTGGCTCACGCCTGTAATCCTAGCACTCTGGGAGGCCGAGGTGGGCGGATCGTTTGAGCTCAAAAGTTGGAGACCAGCCTGAGCAAGAGCGAGACCCCACCTCTACTAAAAATAGAAAGAAATTATATGGACAGCTAAAAATATATATAGAAAAAATTAGCCGGGCATGGTGGCGCATGCCTGTAGTCCCAGCTACTCGGGAGGCTGAGACAGGAGGATCGCTTGAGCTCAGGAGTTTGAGGTTGCTGTGAGCTAGGCTGACGCCACGGCACTCACTCTAGCCTGGGCAACAGAGTGAGACTCTGTCTCAAAAAAAAAAAAAAAAAAAAGAAAAAAAAAGAAAACAATCCAATTTACAATAGCCTCAAAAATAATAAAAAGCTCAGGAATAAACTTAAGCTAGGAAGTGAACACTTGTACACTGAACACTAAAAACATTGCTCAAAGAAATTAAAGAAGACACATAAATGGAAAAGCATCCTGTGTTTATTGATTAGAAGACTTAATATTGTTACAATGTCCATACTGCCCAGAGATTCAATGCAAGTCCTACCAAAATCCCAATGAAATTTTTTATAGAAATGGGAAAAACCATCCTAAAATTCATATGGAATTTCAAGGGACCCTGAATAGCTAAAACAATCTTGAAAAGGAATAAACTTGCAGGGCTCACATTTTCCTGATTTCAAAACACTTCAAAAGCTACAGTAATTAAAACGTTGTGGTACTGGCTTAAAGAATGACACACAGACCAGTGGAACAGAATAGAGAGCTCAGAAATAAACCCTTGTGTATCTGGTCAGATGATTTTCAACAAGGATGCCAAGGCCACACAATAGGAAAAGGACAGTCTTTTCAACAAATGCTGTTGGTAAAGCATAATCCACATGCAATAGAATAAAGTGGGATGGCATCCTTACCCTATACCATATACAAAAATTAACTAAAAATGGATTAAAGACCTAAACATAAGGCTTACAACTATAAACTAGAAAAAATATAGGGAAAAATCATAATGGCATTGGATTTGGTAATTATTTCTTGGATATGACACCAAAATCTCAGGCAACAAAAGCAAAAATAGACAAACGGGTCTACATGAAACTTGAACACTTCTGTAAATCAAAGGATACAATCAATAGAGTATAAAATCAAGAGTGGAAAGGCAATGGGAGAAAATATTTGCAAATCACATATATGATAAGGAGGTAATACCCAGGATGTATAAAGAACTTTTTTTACAATTGTGAATTGTGCTTGGGTGGGGCAAACAGCATTACATGTAACCAAAATGTTTGTGCCCCCATAATGTCCTGAATAAATAAAAAAAGAACTTTTTTTTAAGTTTTACAACAAAAAAATAACACTATTAACAAATGGTCAAAAAAAAACTTGAATAGACATTTTTTCCAAAGAAGATATACAAATGGAAAACAAGTCTATGAAAAGATGCTGAACATTACTAATCATTAGGGAAATACAAATTACATTCATATGAGATATCATCTCACACCAAGTAGGATGGCACATATTAAAAACAAAAATAACAAGTGTTATTAAGGATGTGGAGAAATTGGAAACTTGAGTACTGTTGGTAGGAATGTTATAATAAATGGTGTAACCAGTACAGAGCAGAGTATAGTGGTTCCTCAAGAAGTTAAAAATAGAATTTTCATATGATCCAGAAATCCTACTTCTGGCTATATATCCAAAAGAGTTTAAAGTAGGATCTCAAATAAATATATGCACTCCTATATTCATTGCAGCATTATTCACGACTTAGTAAAGAAGTGGAAGCCATCCAAATGTCCATTGATGAATGTATGGATAAAGAAAAAGTGGTATATACATGTAATAATATGATGCTATCATATCTCACAAGAGAAGGAAATCCTGTCACATGCTACAGCATGGATGAATCTTGAAGACATTATGCTAAATGAATTAAACCAGTCACAATGGACAAATAAGTATGATTCCACTTATATGAGGTATCTGATATAGTCAAACTGATGGAAGCAGAAATAAGAATTATAGTTGCAAGGGGCAGGGAGGGGAGTGGTAAATGGGGATTTAGTGTTCAATGGGTATAGAGTTTCAGTTTTGCAAGATGAAAAAGTTCTAGTGATCTGTTGCACAACAATGTGAATACCTAGTACTACCAAATATTTAAAAATGGCTAAGATAATAAATTTCATGTTATGTCTATTTTTACCACAATTAAAAATAAGAAAAAATAAAATAATGAGAAATTGAGATAGTCACAGATATACAAAGCTGAGAGGTTGTTTTTTATAATCTGTAGACATGATCTACTAGAAATGCTAAGGGGTGTCCTTTAGGTTGAAATGAAGAAACTACTTGAAATCAGAAAAAGAAAGATCTCGGCTAAGGGTAACCACAGAGGTAAATGTAAAAGCCAACATTATATATTTTTATATTATAGTGCCATGTTTTATTTCCAACTTAATTTAAAAGGCAAATACATATACAGTAATTATAAATCTTGTGTACAGTGTGTGATGATTTAATTTTTGTCAACAGCAACATAAAAGAGAAACAGAGCTGTATAAAATCAGCATTTTGTATGCTACTGAAGCTAATTTTGCAATAAGTAAAACTAAAATGTTATCAATTTAGGATGTAAATTGTAATCCCCATGGTAATCTCTGAGAAAACGTCTTTAAAATGTAAAGAAAAACAATGAGAAGGGTATCAAAACAGTATACTAAAAAAACCAACTAAACACAAAAGAGACAGTAATGGAGGAAATGAGCTACAAGAAAGGTCTAAGACATACCAGAAACAAATAATAAAATGTCAGAAAAAAGTCCTGGCTGGATGCAGTGGCTTTCGCCTGTAATCCTAGCACTCTTGGAGGCCGAGGCAGGAGGATCAATTGAGGTCAGGAGTTCGAGACCAGCCTGAGCAAAGGGCAAGACCCCATCTCTGCTAAAAATAGAAAAATTAGTTGGGTGTGGCGGTATGCACCTGTAATCCCAGCTACTCAAGAGGCTGAGGCAGGAGGATCGCTTGAGCCCAGGAGTTTGAGGTTGCTGTGAGCTAGGCTGATGCCAGGCACTCTAGCCCAGGTGACAGAGCAAGACTCCATCTCAAAAAAAAAAAAAAAAAAAAAAAAAAAAAAGAAAAGAAAAGAAAAGAAAAGAAGTCCTTTTTTATTTTATTAGTAATCACTTTAAATGTAAATAGATTAAGTTTCCAAAGAAAAAGGCAGAGAGATTGGCAGAATGGATGTAAAAAAAATGATCCAACTATGTGCTGTCTATAAGATACTCACTATAAATTTAGAGGAAAAAGGTAGATTGAAGGTGAAAGGATGGAAAAAGATATTCCATGCAAACAGGTATAAAAAGGGAAGTAAGTGGCTATGCTAGTATCAGATCAAATAGATTCCAAGTCAACAATTGCTGTAAGACAAAAAGATGGACATTACATATTAATGTTTCAATACATTAAGAAGCTATAAACATTACAAACATATATACACCAAACAAAAGAGCCCCAAAATATGTGAAGCAAAGATTGACAGATTTGAAGAATAAAATAGGCTGTCCTATTATAATAGCTGGAGATTTTAATGCCCTACATTCAATTATTCATAGAACATCTAGACAGAAGATAAATAAGAAAGCAGAGCACTTTAACACCACTATAAACCAACTAGACCTAACACACATAAATAGAGCACACTACCCAATATCAGGATTACATATTCTTTTCAATTGCACATAGAACATCCTCCAGGATAGACCATATTTATGCCACAAGATAAGTTTCAATAAATTTAAAAAGATCAAAATAATACAGATTATCTTCTTTGTTCAAAATGGAATGAAACTACAAAATCCTAACAGAAGGGCAAGAAGAAAATGCACAAATATGTAGAAATTAAACAACATAGTCTTAAATAACCACCAAGTTAAAAAAGATATCACCAAGGAAATTAGAAAATACCTAGAAATAAATGTACACAAAAGACAACATTCCCAAATTTGTGAGAGACAGTGGAAGCAGTGGTCAGAAGGAAATTTATAGTTGTAAATGTCTACCTTATAAAGATGATTAGAGACAATTTAACTTCTTCCTTTTCAATTAGATGCCTTTTATTTCTTTTTCTTGCCTAATCGCTCTGGTGAGGACTTCCAGTATCATGCTGAATATAATTGGTGAGAGAGGGAACCCTTGTTTTGTTTTTGATCTTAGAAGAAATGCTTTCAGCTTTTCACTATTAGGTATGATGTTAGCTGTGGGATTGTCATATATAGCCTTTATTATGTTGAGGTACATTTCTTCTGTACATAATTTGTTGAGTTTTTATCATACAAGGCTATTGAATTTTTTCAAGAGCCTTTTCTTCATCTATTGTCATGATCATATGATTTTAATCTTTCATTCTGTTAATGTTGTATATAACAGTTATTGATTTCCATATGTTGAACCATCTTTGCATCTCAGGGATAAACTTCACTTGATCATGGTATATGAACCTTTTAATATACTGTTGACTTCAGTTTGCTAATATTTTTTGTTCAATTTTTCAACTTTATTGAAGTATGGTTGACAATTAAAAATTACAAAAGCAATTCAGGTAACCAAAATGTTTGTACCCACTGTAATACTCTGAAATTACAAAAAAAGAAAAAATTATATATATTTAAGGTGTACAATTTGGTGATTTGATATAGTTATACACTATAAAATAGCCATTGCAATCAAGCTGATTATAATCCCCATCAGCTCACATATACCATTTTCTTTCTCTTTTTTTTTGATGGTAAGAACACTAAGATCTACCCTCTTGCAAAATTTCAAGTATATAATATTGGTTACTATAGTTGCATTGCTGTACATTAGAGCCCCAGAACTTCTCAACTTGCATAACTGACACTTTTTACCTTTTGACCAACACCTCCCATGTCCCCCTCCCACTAGCCCCTGGTAACTACCATTCTACACTTTGTTTCTTTGAGTTTTGCTTTTTCAGATGCCACACATAAGTGAGATCATGCAATGTTTGTTTTCCTGCATCTGGCTTATTTTTCACTTAGTTTGCTAATATTTTGTTAAAGATTTTTGCATCTATGTTCATCAGGGATATTGACCTGTAATTTTCTTTTCTTGTTGCCTCTTTATCTGACTTTGGTATCAGGGTGATACTGGCCTCAGAAAATGAGCTTGGAACTTTTCCCTTCTCTTCAATTTTTGCAAGAGTATGAGGAGAATTGGCATTAAGTCTTCTTTAAATGCTTGGGAGAATTTACCAGTAAAGCCATTTGGTCCTGAGCTTTTCTTTGTGGGGAGATTTTGATTTAGTGATTCAATCTTCTTACTCATTATTGCTCTGTTCAGACTTTCTACTTTTTATGATTCAATTTTGATAGGTTGTATGTTTTTAGGAATTTATCCATTTCTTCTGAGTTATCCAATTTGTTGATGTATAATTGCACATAGCAGTCTCTTAGGATCCTTTGTATTTCTGTGGTATTTGTTGTAAAGTCTTTTCTTTCTTTTATAATTTTATTTATTTGATTGAGATCTGTCTCTCTTTTTCTTAGTTTAGCTAAAGGTTTCTTCTGGGTGTATATCCAAAGGAAATGAAATCAGTATCTCAAAGAGATATCTGTACACCCATGTTCATTGCAGCATGAGTAACAATTGACAAGACAAACAACTTAAATTTCCATAAATGGATGAATGGATAAAGAAAATGTGGTACCAAACCACTGCAGAAAGGTGGAATTAGAATCTAGGACTCTTTGATGGCAAAATCCAAGTTCTTTCTACAATACCCTACTGCCTCTGGCCTTTTGGAGTTCATAGTGTCCAGCCCTTTTCTAAGCACTCACATGTTCCATTACTTAAAATTTTGGTTGCAAGCAATGGTGTGCTGGTAAATGGTTAACAATTAGCTCTCTAAAAAATAAAAAAAAAAATCCTTAGTTGGTAGTCTTTGCCATCTTTCACGGAGTACATAATCCCACCATGGCCAATTTCAAGTTACCAATTTCACTGAATGCAAAAGTAGGATGAGGTACACACAATACACTGTCTCAAGCTGGTGCGAACTGACCTCACCACATCATTGGTCACAATCAATAGGAATTTTTTCTTGCCAACATAAATAAAATGGATTTTGTGAGAAAAATGTCTGAGGCTCACAGAACTGGAAGGAGACTGAAGACAGTAACTTGAGAACTGGATAGAAAGCAGGAAAAGAGCAGGAAAGATAGGAATGGTCCGATCGGGATGCTGACCTGGAGCTAGAATCACAGAAACCAATTTTTTTTCTCTCTTGTGTTAATCACTTAAATTTCAAAGTCCAAGGAGACAATGTGTTATTGACTAAGAGTAGGTTGTATGCCTGCCCCCTGGCCATACCAGGACAGAAAGAGGAATAATCCGGTTTACTCCTCTCCAATAGGAGGAGAATAAACATCTGAACATGTCATCCCACAAAGACTACATATTGGTTTTCTATTAATGCATAAGAAATGACCAAAGAGAGTGGTTAAAACAACATCCATTTATTATCTCCTAGTTACTGTAGGTCAGAAGTCCAGGCATGGTTTGGTTGTGTTCTCTGTTCGAGCAAGATTGAAATCAAGATGTCAGCAGGGCTGCATTTGTATTTGGCCCCAAGAACAAATTTCAGGTGTTTTTTTTTTTTGTAATTCTCTCCCTTAACTACTTGACCTTTTGAGTTGTTTCCCAGAAATGGTGGCTTTTCTGCAAGACAAAGGAGCTGAGATTCTGAAGGCCCCTGGGCAGACTTCCTGACGCCAAGACTCACCAACCCCCCAACACCCTGCCCCCAGTGCACATAGCCCCTTGTTAGTTTACACAACTAACCCAAGGCCAGCGGCCCCTCCTTTAAACGCCTTTGAGCTCCATTAGTCAGAGAGATGGATTTAAGGCAGTTTCTCCCATTCTCCTGATATTAAAAATTCCTTTCTTCTTTGGCAATCCTCGTTGTCTCAATAATTGCATCTTTGAGCAAAAAGCAACTACACCTAGACCGAAACCCCCTTGCAGTTTTGACAATACCACAATTTCTTTTTGGAGCCTTCTGCTTTCATTCAGATTGTTGACAGAACTCCTGTCCTTGCAGCTATAGGTCTGAAGTCCTTATTTCTTTGCTGGCTATCAGCTGGAGGCCTCACTTAGCTCATAGAGACCACTCATATTCTTTGTCATGTAGTCCCCTCCATCTTCAAGTCCAGGAATGGAGAATGTCCATGCATCTAATCCCTCTCACTCTGCAAATCTCTCTTGCCAAGACAAGTGCAGTCCCCTGTAAAGTCTCACCTGACTAGGTCAGGCCCGCCCAGGATGGTGTCCCTATTTTAAAGGCAACAGATTTTGGAATTTAATTACCTGTGCAAAATTCTTTCACAGCAGCATCTAGATTAGTGTTTTATTGAATAACTGCCAGATAGTTATTATGTACACCAGGGGGTGGGGAGCTTGTGGGCCAGCCTAAAATTCTGTCTACTATAATGGGGGAACTTTATAATCCTAAAAGGAAATTGAGTGTCATTCGGAAAGGTGAATGGATACCAATAAGACAAATATTCACTACAGCTTATTTGGCTGACATGTTTTGCCATCCCACCCTGAAATTGCACAACAGTGAATGAGGCATTCTGTGAGATCATGGGTGGTGGTGAGACGGAAGTACTGCAGGTAGAGAAGGCAAATCAATGCCTGGAATAATCACTTATTCCACAGAGATCGTAAATCCAATCAACTCTTGGAAGATGAGAAGGGGCTGGTCCCCTTCAGGATGGTACATATCAGGAACTCGGTATAGTGTTGGAGTAAGGTGCACTCAGCAGTGGGGGTAGTTGCATCAGCCTTTGTGAGCCTGTAGTTGAGGCCATGCATAGCCTCTCTGTTCACGCCACCATGACCACTTTGTACAGGTGCCCATTGAGCAAGCACAAGAGCAGCTGAGGAAAGAGGCTTGCTGACCTCCAATGAGTGGGTCATACTGCTGAGCAGATTACTCAGAGCCTACTGGTGAGCATTCACATTGAACACTGTCTTCTCATGGTCTGGACCAATCCTAAGAAGTCCAGTACCACTCCCCTAAACTTCTTTTTTAGCTATTTTCCCAAATGTCCTCATTCAAAATCCCTGCTAATTAGAATGAGTCATTATCCCTGGACTTGGATCTGGATGCAACAACTTGTACTACTTTAGGTTGTCTCTCTTTGGAAAAGAGTGAATGCACTTTTGTTTGTGTGATGAATAACTGTATCATGTTACATAGTGTCCTCTTTCCAAAGGGTGCAATGCCAAGAAGCGTGTGTAGTGGATATCAGACAGATGAATTTTAGTGAATATTTGCTAAAATAAAAATACTTTTTAATTTAAAATTTTTATTCTGATATAGTTTAAAAATTATAAAAAAGTTGCAAGTATAGTAAAAAGAATTCCTGTCTGCACTTAACCTAGATTCCCCGATGTTAACATTTTACCACATTTGTTTTATTCTCCCTCTGTCTCTCTCGGTCTTCTGTCTCTCTGTCTCTGTGTCTCTCTCTAGACACACACACACACACAATTTTATAAATGTTTTGAGAGTAAGTTACAAAGACATTCTCTTACAGAAAACAGTACAATAATCAGAATAAGACCGCTAACACTGAACCAATATTGTTATCTAATCTAAAGACCTTATGTAGATTCTGCCAATTTTGCAAATTGCCCCAGAATTTCATGAGCAGGGAAGGGACAGAACTGAATCTATTGTGGGGTGTGAACAGGGCAGAGTGGCCTACTGAAGCCTGCAGTAAGGTGCAGTATACAGGAATGGAGCTAAGGGAGCTCCCACAGGCATTGGGCCTCCTCTGAAAGCCCCAGGCCCCAGTAATGCACCCTGCTCATTCTTCAGGTCCCCTAGAACTCCCTCATGATCTTCCACACCCTGGTGTTGCCTGTAACCTCTAAGGAAACTTTGCTGGGACTGATTGCCCAAGGCATGGCCCCAGGACTCTTCCACATCTTCAGCACCTAACACGCCTTGGAGGATCGGCAGAGATCCATCCATATTGCGTAGATCTCGCAGACCACAAGAGCTCGGGGAGGCCACAGATCTCTCATCTCCATCCCCATTTACAAATGGGCAATGAAGCTCAGAGAACTAAGATTCTTGGGGGCAGAGCAGGAAGGACGCCTGTAGGCTGGCTGCCTCTCAGGCTTGGTGTCCTCCTCACACATCACACAGCTGTTTAAATCCCCTCCTACAGGGTGGTCCCAATCTGCACACAGTATGGAGCTGGGGGTGTGGGTGCTGATGGCGGGCGGGGGGGACAAAACCTCAGGGAAGACCTGTGCTTAACCTGGGGGCTTATGGACAGATGGATTATTCTTTTCTGAGGCTGCAAAGTGGAAGTCCATCTACCTCAATGTGGAAGCCGTGAACACACACCCGGAGAAGCTTGAGGTAGGTGGGGGACTCCATGGCCCAAGCTGGTTGTGGACACAGCACATGGCGAAAGCCCCCTCCCCCTCAGAAAGACTGCCCCAACCCCACAGAGCCTGGGTGTTTTGCACCAACAGGTGGAATAACCAGCTTCCAGAAATGCAGGACCCACAGCCCAGACCTGAGGCACCATGGAGACGCGGGGCAAAGGCCTCAGGCTGAGATTCCCTATCCAGGCCTGGCTGGAGGTAGGGTAGGGGCTGGGGCCCTACACTGCTATTTTGTTCCTATTAATCCTGGGCTCTCTTCTCAGAATGTGGACATCACTTGGGAACCTGAAGAAGCCCTGGACACTGTCCCTGCCCACTAATGCCCTGGACACTGCCCTAGGAGCCCAAATTGCCTTTGCTCTTGCTTTTTTCTTCCCCAGGCTCTGCCCTTGCCCACATACCACCAAGTCCCTAAGGAAGTTATGGCCTAAGCCTAATTTCCTCCTCAGCTGGGAGAGCCTTGCTTCTAGCGTAGACTTTAGCAGCTTAAGCCAGGTCCCTGTTCACAGTCACAGCCAAAGGCTGCCTAGCTCTGCATGGAGCTTTGTCTTACTTTCTTAATTCTTGTTCTCTAAGCAACAAAGGCCCCTCTTTCTCCCTGCAGGAGAAAAGGCCATTGTAAGGCCTCTTTTGTTTTTCCATAAGACCCTGTCTCCATGATGAGGCCCTGATCCTATAGGGGTAGATTTTAAGGGCTTCCCAGAGGGACAGGTTCCTGGGTAACATTTCCAGATAGAGAATAGTGCCTGAGCACTTTTATGCCCCTTTTATGGGCAATGTGGCTAGGGGTTTGTTATTTTCCTTCTTACACAGAAGATTTTGGCACTAACTCATAGTGTTCTCTACCGCTGCTCCTGCCTCCATTCTGGAGTTATTTCACTTTCCACAGCACAACCAACACCCTGGAACCATAGGACATGGATCGCTCATCTCCAGGAAATGTCATTTTTCTCTCCCCTTCAACTACCTACACCCCCTGGGTCTTATCTCACCTGGAGTTCTACCTCCGCTGTCTTTTTTTAAATGAAACTGTCTGACCACCTACACCCTCCCTCATTATTTCACTTCTCTCAACGTCATTCCAGGACACCTTGCAGCATATCTATCACGAGTCACTTAAGTGATATTGAATAGACTATACTAGTTTTTGGGTCTTGTTACCAGTTGTGTTCATTGATTCTTCCTTTGTTTCTCAATCCATTAGCTGGATCTACCCATATTGCTACCTGATGAAAGCCGATCTACCCTTCAGGCTAGAGCTGAGGCCCTGTCTCTCCCATATAACCATGTTGATCTCTCCCCGAACACAGGAAGAAAAAGGGGGACACATCGAATTCACTTTGCAATTTCAATGTTTATTTCTGATACCAAAACTTGACAGCACACAAGGAAAAAAAAAAAAACAGCAACAGACAAGGAACAGCAAATAAATTTATCTTGCATGCCACTTTTAGTCAACAAGATGTGGCTCTCTAGATAGCTGTGTTTAGAAGGAATCTGAGGATTCAGCCTTACTCAGGGGAAAGAGTATTGCAACTGATCAGCAATATCTGTGAATATAAAAAAGAAAAAGCAAAAAGTCAATGATATGTATCAAATAGTAAGGAATATAAATACCAAACAGTGCTTCCCTATACCTTCCTCATCTCCCCACCATGGGTTTCCTATGACTCCTGGCTCATGCACATAAATACCATCCCATGGACCCTATATCCCCCAAAGACCTTAATTACCCAATCCAAAATGATGTACCTACCCGACATCTCACTCAACCCAGAAGAAACCAATGGCACCAAAGTTGGCAGCAAAGTTGGCACTGGCTGTACCACTGGGGCCAATAACGGGACCAGCAAAGGTCTGAGGAAATCTGGAGCGGGCATTCTGGTGGTATCTGGCCCAGAAGGTAAATGGGATTCTGGACCAGGGATCTCCAAAATCTCCTTCCTCATCCCAGGTCAGCAGCTCAAACTCAATGTCATCCCAGCTCCAGGGCCCAGACACGGCCTCATCTCCAATTCCCATGCGGTTTCTCGCTTCAGCCCGTGCCTCCGCCTCAGCTGCAGCAGCATCCAGAGCATCCAAGGCCTCATCTGCGGCCTCCATGAACTGTGCAGTCCAGTCACGAGGGTCTCTCTTCTGAACCTGAGATGAGGAATAGAAAACAAAACAAAACCTATTTACAAGAGTCAAGATATGGAATCAACCTAAGTGTTCATCAATGGATGAACAGATAAAGAATATGTTCTATACACACACACACACACACACACAAATGGAATACTATTCAGCCTTAAAAAAGAAGGAAATCCTGCCATTTGCAACAGCATGGATAAAGCTGGAGGACATAATGCTATGTGCAATAAGCCAGACACAGAAAGACAAATATTGCATGAGCTCACATATATGTGGAATCTAAAAAAGTCAAACTCATAGAAACAAGAGAGTAGAATGGTAGTTGCCAGGGGCTGTGGTAGGGGGAATGGGGAGATTATTGGTCAAAGGGTACAAAGTTTCAGTTAGATAGGATGAACAAGTTCTAGAGATCTATTGTATAGCATGATAACTATAGTTAATAAATAATAATGTACATTTGAAAATTGCTAAGAGAGTAGATTTTAAATGTTCTTACCATCAAAAAATGGTAAGTACATGAAGTAATGGATAATTAGCTTGATTTAATCATTCTATAATGTATACATATTATCAAAGCATCACATTGTACCCCATAATTTTATTATTCAAGTAAAAATAAATGAATAAAAAAGGGCTGAGCGTGGTGGCTCACGCCTGTAATCCTAGCACTCTGGGAGGCCAAGGCAGGAGGATCATTTGAGCTCAGGAGTTTGAGACCAGCCTGAGCAAGAGCGAGACCCCATCTCTACTAAAAATAGAAAGAAATTAGCTGGATAACTAAAAATATATAGAAAAAATTAGCTGGGCATGGTGGCACATGCCTGTAGTCCCAGTTACTTGGGAGGCTGAGGCAGAAGGATCGCTTGAGCCCAGGAGTTTGAGGTTGCTGTGAGCTGGGCTGACGCCATGGCACTCTAGCCCAGGGCAACAGAGTGAGACTCTGTCTCAAAAAATAAATAAATAAATAAATAAATAAATTCATTCATTAAAAAACCCTTAAAAACCATACTGTACAGCCATAAATACATACAACTTTTACTTGTCAAAAAATTATACCTTAAAAAAGCTGGGAAAAATAAAAATATATAAAAACCTGAAAGAAAAGAAAATGAAACAAAAACCATAATACTATTAGGTAATAAATATTAAGCACCTAATACATATTAAGGTTAATTACAGCAACAATGGCAAATACCACCAGTAATGCGGCACCTACCACGTGCCACACCTAAGACCTCATTCCCGCTCTGGCCCTTTCCTAGGCAGTGATACCTCATCCCTGGACCTATCAATTCTGAAGCAGTTCCTCCATTACCTCTGCAATGAATCTCAGCACTTTCATCTTGCTAGTCTCATGGTAGGAACGGAGGCCCCAGAGGAACTCATACTCAGGAGGGTTGCTGTTGGGCACTCGCCTGTAGTCCAAGTACCTGAAAGAGCAGAAGAGTCTTTTTGTTTACCCACCCAGGCAGAATGGTAGTCCACTAGTGCAAAATAATCCTAGATTTTGAAACATCAGATTTCAGGTAGCAATTGCCCCTCGGGCTCATTCCTCAACACAATCAGGGTATTTACCCTTTAATTATCAGGCCTTGGAATTCCTATGCCAGTGGTTCTGCATTAAACGATCACGGAGAGCTGCAGGGGAGGCTTGTGTAGGATCACAGAAAGGACAACACTTCATCTCACCCCTTCTGCCTCAACTCTAGCTCCAAGTTCTTATAATTTTGTCAATGAGCCGCAGGCCCATTACAATGCTTACATTGCAGTGCAAAAGCCTCAGCCTGGCCCAGCCGTGGGAATGTCTACTATGGGAAAAGACAACTATACTGCAGAAAAATTCAATCATGAGGAGCATATGCAACACATACAACTTAGTACCTATGTGCTTCTGTGTGTGTATGTACAGACATAGTGTAAGAAACAAGCTTGGGCTCAAAGGGCTTTCTGAGGCTGACTAGCACACAGGCAGAATCACGAGAACCAGAAAAAGCCCGTTAGGCATCACTTACTTCTGCTTTACAAACTCGTAGGTGAGAAGTTTCCTCAGATCTCCAAGGAGGGGATGTCTCACCCTAATAGTAAGAAAAGGGAATGCATAATCAGACACTGTGACTTTGCCCAAAGAAAGGAAAAGAGCCTTCAAGCACAGAGGTCAGAGATGAGAAAGGAGGCAGAGAGGTCAGGACTGTTTCCCCATCTACCCAGGTCACATCGTTGGGCTCTGAACCTCCCCAAAGCAAACTCTCCAGACCACCACACCATGTTAATGCAATCCTGGGACCATCCTCTGTCACCAAAGGATGCTACAAACAGGCAAGAGATGAGAGAGCCCAATCATACCCAGGACGCAGTCCCATCTTGCGTAGTGCCTCCCAAAGGACAGCTGCAATGGGAAGCAAGGGGAGACAAGGGATGGAAAATCAGCACGGAAATCAGGCTGCAGCCAACCCCCAGCTGCAGGTCCAGCCACTCACCCTCGCTGGCACGGTTGCCATTCATAAAGATGACGCCCAGAATCACCAAGAGGAGACCCAGCTTGGGTGTGTCTTTGGTCCTAGAGGAGCACAAAAAGAATATATTGTTAGCAGCCATTTGCATGAGAGACCTCAGCCAGCTTGCCCATCTAGCCTTCCCAGTATTTCTCAGCTATGGAAGAATTATACCCCAGCGCTGCCCATGAACTGCTATGTGACCCTGAACCCTGGACTCTGAACTCCTTGAAACTCCCAGAAAAAAAAACCCACCACTGAGATAGGCCATGTTCCACCTCCTTTCCCAGCTTACGTTCCCAGTATGCCAGCCAGGGACTCGGGGGTACTGATGAGAATGTACAGGTGTTCTTCCTTGTCAATTTCTTTCAGTTGAATCCCAAATTTCTACAGGGGGAAGAAAAAAGACGGTGAAATCACAAAATCTAGCAGAAGCTACCCATAGTCGGTCAATAATCACCTCCCTGTGAGACTTGCCCTAAACTCACAGTAGAAACCCCATGAAATCTTTAAAATCAAGACTTTCCCAATCATTCCTGACCCTCAGGGCTGCCTTCTTACCTTCTCTAGGACAAAGCATGCACGCTCAATGATTTCGGGATAAACGTCAGTGTATTCACGGATGATATCTCTCAGCATTTCTGTAGGAGAGAGGGACACCTGAGCTGAGCGGGGCCCAGAGAGTAGCAACCTCTTTGCCAGCTCTGCTGAGGGTAGCACAGCCAGGGTCCTCAAGGGTGGAAAAGAAAGAGCCAGCCATGGAAGGGAGGGGATAGAAGGGGAAGGGACATATAAGCAAAGGGATGCCCACAGAGCACGGGGTGAGGGGCAGGGCAGAGGCTCGGGGAGGGGGCACTGGGTGCCTACCTGAGCGCTTGATGGGCACCTTTGTATAGTCTTTAAGCATCAGGTACTTGACCAACTTATTTGCCTGGGAGGGGAAAAGGAAATCATTAAAGTGATAAGATATTTGCAAAAAACTTGGTTGAATTATAGATGGAAAGATGACAAAATAGCAAGAGAGGGGAAAAGTGACTGGGGAGTTACAGCTCTTACTCTTTCCTGAAGAAGGGCCACATCTCGGGGCTGTGCAGCTCCTGGGTTCTGTGAGGCACGAGAGTTGGGTGAGGGGCGCAGATTAGGTGAGGGGCGCAGGTTATGCCAGTCAGGTGGAATCGGCCAGTCAGCGGGGATCCAGTCAGGTGGCAGTGGCCAGTCAGTGGGAAGTGGCCAATCGGGTGGCAGCGGCCAGTCGGGTGGAAGCGGCCAGTCAGGAGGGCCTTGCCAGTCTGGGGGGCCCTGCCAGCCCGGTGGGGTCTGCCATCCAGGTGGGGTCTGCCATCCAGGTGGATTCTGCCAGGCCAATGGGTTTGGCCAGACAACGGGGCCAGGCCAGACAATGGGGTTCGGCCAGATCACCGGGTTTTGCCAGATTACTGGGTTTGGCCAGATCACTGGGTTCTGCCAAGCGACTGGGTTCTGCCAGGTTGGTGGGGTCTGCCTAGCTGGGGGGCTCTGACGTGCTGGTGGGGTCTGCCTGGCTGTCTGGTTTTGCCAGCCTGAGGGGTTCTGCCAAGCCAACGGGGTCTGCCAGAGCACATTGGGGGGTGCACTAGGTGGATTCTGAGTGGTCACTGGAACCGGTGCAGATCTCCAGGTCCCTGCAGCCAATGGGGCCCGTCTCTGATCCCCACCGCTACTCTCTTCCACATTCAAGTTATTAATCTGCATCATTAGAGAGAAGAAAAGTCCAGGGTCACCAGCTGGTTCTCTGTCTTCACCCTATCTACTCCAGGAAGGCCCTCTAAACCCTCACCTGTAGTTACAGCCTGACCCACTAGACATTGGTCACCCTGAGTCCTGGGCTTGTCTTTCACTGTCTTCCAGGCAGGAGTTTCATCTCCGAACCAGGCCAGGGGCAACCCAAGGATGGGGCCTGAGGCTTCTCCTCTTCCTATGTCCCGTCCACCACTGGCTCTGCTTGTACCACCCTGAACAAATCACTCAAATCACTCAAGCCACTTCACCTCTCTGGGACTTAGTTTCCTTTTCTGTAAAACTGGAACTATGATCCCTAGCTGGTAAGAGCTTCCTTCAAGATTTAATGATAACCTGTGTGAGTGTGTCTAGCTCAAGACCTAACACATCATGGCTACTATCAAAATGTAAGCTGAATTACATACAGGTTGTATATATTATTTGTGCCCATGGATTATCTCCCCATCAGTCTGTGGACACTCAAAGGACAAGAATAAACATTTTCCTCAACATCCCCTGCAGCCTAGGTGAATACAGTTATATATATATATATTTTGTTCTGATTAGAACACATGAACAACCTCAGAGAAAAAAAAGAGAGATAGCCCAAAGCAAAGCGAAGCTAGTAGGGATCTCACCTTGCGGGTCCTCTTGCCACGAATTATAGTCCGGGACTCCAGATTCTGAGCCTGGGAACCGTCTGCTGATGTCTGTGCGGCTGCCCCGTCAAGTTCAGAGATATCTAGGTCTGTGTCTATGTCAGTCTGGCAAGTGACCGTTTTGGTGTGATTTACATTCTGGGTCTGGGTATCAGCTGTTGGGGCCTTAGTGGTATCATTCCAAGCCTTGAAGGCTGTCTTAGGCCGGTTGTTGGCCATCTCATTGGCATTGACAGACTGAGAGAAATTGTAGGTGGCATTTGGGCCCACCTTAGTAGTGGCATTCTGGGCCTTAAAGGCCATCTCGGACTTGTTAGCGGCTAACTCACCAGTGGTTGCTGCCTGGGAAAAATCATAGGCAGCATTTGGGCCCTTTGGGGTGGCATTCTGGGGCTTAAAGGCTGCCTTGGACTGGGTGTTGGGCATCTCCTTGGCATTATGTGCCTGAGAGAAATCATAGACACCATTAGGGCCTTTTGTGGTGGCATTCTGGGTTTTAAAGGCTGTCTTAGGCCTAGCGGCAGCTGCTGACACCTGAATGTCAGCCATCTCATTGGCAGTTGGGGGCTGTGAACTCTGGGGACTAGCACTGGGCCCGCTGGCAGCTGCTGTCGCCTGGTTAGTAGGCGGAGCCTCCGAGATCTGGATCGCCTCCATCAAGGTCTGCATAAGCAAGGCGCTGTCTTCTACAGAGGCCTCAGCCTGCAAATACAGGGGAAAAGATATTAAATCTCTGGGCCTCCAAGGAGGGAGCAGGAGAGGGGAGGGAGCAGTGCAGCAGGAAAGCTGCAGGCAGGCAGCTGGTGCAAAAACAGGAGGGCTGGGGTAGAGACCTAGGGGGCTCCTCCAGGGAAGAAAGGAGGCGGGGTGGGTACAAAACATGTGGTAGGGGTGGAGTGGAGCAGCATCAAAATGAGGGGTGGGGCGGTGTGAGGAGTGGGCATGAACGGGAGGGGGTGGGGCTGGAGGAGTGGGGGGTTAAAGCAGAGCAGCTCAGGGCGAAGGCGGATCCAGGAGTTGAGAAGAATAAGGGGGGGGGGGTCGCGCCGGCTGGGGAATGCAGGAGAGAGGGAGGGTGGAGGCGGGAGGTTGGGGGAGGGGGCGACAGACTGCTCTACACACGTCAGGACTACGGAAAAAAATGGTTCCTTACCCAACCCGCATTCTCCGGGCAGATTGCCCTGACTACTAACAGGGTCTCCCCTTTCTCTGAGCAGGGACTGATGGCTGAAAAGGGACGCCCCTCCCCCCCTTCGATAAAGGATGAGAATTAGAACGTCGGAGTCTAGGCATTAAAAAGGGCAAAATCGGATCGAGGCATTTGGGCGACCCCAGGGGTCCGGGGGAGTGGGGGAGGGAACTGTCAGCTGGGGAAATGGTGGGGTGGGGAGTGGAGATCTCACCTGGAAGCCGAGGAGGCCCGCACCACAGTCCATTTTCTGAGCCATGGCTCCTGTCCCTCTGGCAAGAGCAGAGCCTGGGGGTTGTGGGAGAGGGGCTGGGCGTTATACTACAGAGGGCAAACGCGAAAGGCTGAACAAGGGGGAGGTGTCTGTGGTTTGATTGTGGGGGCAAATGAGGTGCTGAATGTGAGAAGGAATGGGTCCGACCGGAGCGCGAAAAGTGAATGGGCATCTAGATGGAGGTTCTGAATCCCGAGAAGCTGCTGAGAAAGAGAAGCTTCAAATCGGGTTCGGAGGGCAGATTAGAGTTCTGAATCAGGGGGAGGGCTGGCTGTTGGGATTCGCATTTGGGAAGTTGCATGGAGATTTTGAATCAGCAGCAATCGTCTGACAGTACAGATCGAGGTCAAGAAATTTGTGAGGATTTCGAACGATGGGAGGGATCGGATAGGGTTTCTGAATCAGGAAGGATCGGGAGGGGGATGTGAAGGGGAGTCGAAGGGGATTCAGAATCCAGGGTTAAGGGGATCGGGATAAAAATGGGAGGCCCGCACCAGCGGGCAGATGCCCTGTCTGGGGGCTAATTCTCACCTTGCCTCAGGCCCCAACCCCAACCCCCTCGTTGCCTCACTTCTTCACGACTCAGAGGATCGGGATTGCTGTGCTCGGCTCTCAGCAGCCGCACTCTCTCCTTGTCCAGGAGAAAATGCCAGCGCGGCAGCTTCGGCGACCCCGCCTCTTCGCCTAATATACCACCCACCGTCCCAGGACGTTGTGCGCATGCGCAAACAATGACCTGCCAAATAAAGTCCCGCCCGCTTTCCCAACAAAAGCTTCGTCCTGGAGCCCCTGATGCGCATGTGCGCTGGAAGACAGCCCCGCCCCTTTGCCAACACACCACCCCACCGCCAACCAGGTCGACAATATACAGCGGTCCCTCCCCTTCCTCTACACCCCCCCCCAACAGATGCGCTGTGCCTCTTGGTCCCACCCCTTGCCCCACACACCGGCCCCCTACCTTTTCCGCAATGCGTCTCTATTCTCTCTCTCCCATACTCAAGGCCCCTCCTGTCAGGTCGGCATGCATCTCCACCCCCTTGCTCAGCACCGATTAGGTGGTCTCTATTTGCAACAAGTGTTAGGCCTCTGCTGAGAGCGCATCTACTTTGGGACCCAGAAAAGGGAATGGCCAAAGAGGATACACTACTGAAGGTAGTAAAGCCTGTGCCTGCCTCCTGACTCTACATGAGTCCCCCTCACTAGCTTCCAGACTCAGAGGGAACATTAGCTTCTTCTCTGTTCTTTCTGCAGCTCCAGCCATGGACTCATTTTGTGTGTGTGTGTGTGTGTGTGTGTGTGCGCGCGCGCGCGCGCGCGCGCGTGCGTGGGGGGAGTGTGGGTTGGGAAGAGCATGGCTTGTACATCACAGCAGGGTCTGTTCTGGGGTTTGTCTTCCACTCACAGCAGCCCTGGCAGGTGGATGTCAGCATCTCCATTTTACAGATCAGGACGCTGAGGCACAGACATACTGCATGAACTAGACAAGGCAACAGAGCCAGCGAACATAAAGTGCAAAATTTGAGCCTGGATCTTCCTGACTCCAAAGCCCACGTTTTGCTAGTGCTGGGCTGGGGACCGAGGCACCAACCCCCTTCCTCCATTTGGGTTACAGACTCCCCTACCTTACATCTGTCCCAAATAAGGAAGGTTTCTGTTCTAGGAGGCCTAGCTCCTAGAACTAGGAAACTCATGCTCTGCATTCAGGGCACAGGCAGAGGTCCCAGCCCCACCCCATGCCTGCTCTATGTAATTCGATCCAGGTGTGGCAATTGCTCCTTGGGGTCTACTCTCTGCTTCAACTATCAGGCCTCTTCCCAATGAGTGACACACTCATACTGCCCCTGAGGCCTTCCTGATGCCCTCTGGGAAGGAAGCCCTGCTTCCTTCCAGGGCCTGGAGCAGTAGTGGCCTGAAGCTGGGCTGGGCTTCAGAATTCCAAGGACGGAGTGCCTGAACTGTCTGTCCCTAGCTGTGTGAACCTCCTGAAGTCACTGGACTTCTCTGAGCCTGGTTTCTCAATATGCAAAGTGGAAAGCACAGTAAATGAGTCCTACCAAGGACACACATACTGCTATGCTTCCAGGAGGACTGGAGAAACTAAAAAAGGCAGAAAACGGTTTACAGATGTGAGGTGACTCAAATTAAACTGATAGTTTCCCAAAATCTAAGGCAGATCTTTGTGCATTTCACATTTGTTCTGGCATCAGCTCCTGCCAGAAGCCTGCAAATGAAAGGAAGCTAATGCTAGGAAGGACTGCAGAACTTGGTCCCCAAGGGCCAACATCAATTCTGCCTGGCTGGATGACTTTCCTCATCTGTTGCATAGCAACCTCCCCTGTCAGCTGCCTGTTTTTCCTCAGCACTTCCTCTGTAAAGTGTCTGCAGTGGGACGTGATCAGACTCAGGAAAGGAGGTCTGAAAAACCATTTTATATGCTATCTGTTTCATATCTGTAGCTCCAGTCCTAACTTTGCCCTATGAATTCTAGATCTGTAATCCAACTGCCTACCTTACTTCTCCAATTGGATGTCTCTCAGTATTCTCAAAATTAACAGGTCTCAAACTGATTCCTTCACATATATCCTCCTTCCTTGTTATGCCCTTCTCTCCCCTTTAGAATATGAGCTTCTTAGGGAGATGGATTTGTTTGTTTTATTCGTTGTGTCCCCAGCACCTAGAACCATACCTGGCACATTTTTATATGCTCAATAAATATTTGTTAAATGAATACATGAAACATACTCTCCACCCCATTGCTAAAGAAATCTGAGTGGCATTTTTTTTCTCTGTGATAAATTCACTTATTTTTTCTCATTATACAAATAATGCATATTCATCATTAAAAATTCAAACATTGCTTAAATATTGTAGAAATTAAGTAAACATCACTCTAAATCTCACCACCTTGAGAAAATTGGTAAGATTTATGCTATCTTTTCATATATCATTTTATGCATATACGTATATATTCTTACATAAATGGGATTATACATATGTCACAAATATTTTAAATTGCATTCTTTTCCTTACTGCTTTCCAATCCTTCCTTTCACTTCTGCCTTCACCTGGCAGACACGCATTTGTAACACCATTTTTATATCCTTCCATGCTCAAAAAGTCATGGTTTTTTATTTTTACAAAAATTAAGATACTGTATAAGCTTTTATGTGTCTATCTTGACAATCTACCTCTGATTCATTCTTTTAAAAGTCTGCGTAATATTCCATGATAGGAATTTATCACAATGTATTCAACCATTCCCCCACAGATGGACATTCATTTTAGTTTCAGGAATTTTTGGGGGGGTGTGTGGCACACACACATCAACATTGCAATAAAAATATTTGTATATATATCCCTATATTTTAATGCTTAATGTTGTTTGTATCTCTATGACAGTTGATGCCTAGGAGTAAAATTAACATACTCAACGGTGCTTGGTATTATAAGACTTTTCCGATTTTTTGCCAATCTGGTGTGTATTTACTGGTATCTCCTTGTGCTTTTAATTAATATTTCTGATAAGTAATGTGGTAGAACACATTTTTATATGTTAGATTTCTTTTGTAAGGTGCTTCTTTAAGTCTTTTACCTATTTTTCATTTAGGTTGTCTATCTTTGTCTTTTGATTTTTAGTTCTTTATACAGTCCCACAGATCCTTACTGAAAACCCTTGGGGCCAGATATATTTCAAAAATGTTTTCCACATTTTAGTAAGGTAATACAGTGGATAAACTCTATATTACTTAAGAGTTCCAACTGCAAAAGCCGCAAAGGCCAGATACTCACTTCTTCACATCCCTTGGCAGCTAAGAGAATGTCATCTAGGATTTACCAGTGTGGCAAGCTCCCAAAGACCACCCTTCAGATTCAATGATTTGCTAGAAGGACTCATAGAACTCAGAAAAGTTATTATGACTATGGTTTATTACAGTGAAAGAATACAGATTAAAATCAGCAAAAGTAAAAAGTACATATGGCGTAGTCTAAGAGAGACCAGGTGCGAGCTTTCAGTTGTCCTCTCCCGGTGGAGTTGAATGGCCAGTGCTCAATTCTCCCAACAATGATTTATGAAAGCATGTATAAAGTATTGTCAACCAGGGAGGTTCACCCAAGCCCAGGGTTTTGATTGGGGGTCAGATAGGCATGGAGCACCTGTGTGGCTGACCTTAGTTACTCAGTCTCCAGCCCATACAAAAGTCAAACTAATATCACGTAGCCCAAGGCTCCCACCATGAATCACATTGTTGTTAGCATACATTATCCAGTGTGGCCCATGGCCACAGGTAAACAGACTCTAATCAGGCTGGATATTCCAAGGGCTTATGGGTTATCTTCCAAGAGCTGGTCAAGAGCCAGACCTTTCTTTGCAAAAGACCTTTTTTTTGGGGGGACGGGGAGTAAGGGGAAGAATGCACAGGGTTTGAACACTCCATACCTGCTCAGCTTTCACTGTACAAAGAGTCACACAACTCAGATCTAATACTCTGTATGAAAGGAGTGATTCAAAGATGCAATGATGGAATTCACTGCCATAGTTGTGGTGGTGGGAGCAGCAGCCATAAGAAAAAACAGTTTCTAGAGGCAGTATTAGCAGAAGGGCCAGCATCCAGTGTCCACCGTTCAGTGGTGGCAGCTAATACTTACAGCACACTTTTTGAAATACAGCTGGTGCCCAGCTACTTTCAGCAATATGTTATTAATTCTACTGCGTTTTAAAAATTTTAAAAACTTTTTATTTTAAAATTATTATAAATACACAAGAAATTGCAAAGACAGTACAAAGAGGTCCTATGTACCCTTCATCCACTTCTCCCAGTGGTTACATCTATGTAAGCACAGTACAAAATCAAAACCAGAACATTAGCATTGGTACAACAGGTATATAAAGTTCTATGTCACTTTATCCCAGGAGGAGGTCTCTACAATCACCACAGCAATCAAGACACAGAAGTATTCCATTACCACAAAGATTTCCCTTGTACTACTCTTTTATTATAGTCACACCAAACGGCCCCCATTCCCACCATCCCTAACCCCTGGCAACCCCTGGCAACCACTAATGTGTTCTCCCTCCCTATAATACAATTTGAGATTATAAAAATGGAATCAAACAATATGTCACATTTTGAGATTGGCTTTTTTCATACTCTGCATAATGCCTATGGGAGTAATCCAAGCTGTGTGTACCAACAGTTTGTTCCTTTTTATTGCTAAGTACTATTCCATGGTACAGATGTGCTACACCACTTGGCTTAACCATTCACCCACTGAAAGACATCTGGGTTACTTCCAGTTTTGGGCTATCAGGAAGAAAGCTGCTATAAACATTTGTGTACAAGTTTTTAAGTGAACCTAAGTTCCCATTTCTCTGGGATAAGTGCCCAAGAGTGCAACTCCTGGGTTGTACAGTAAGTCCATGTTAGTTTTACAAGAAACTACCAAACATTCCTAGAATGGTTACACCATTTTACATTCCCACCAGCAATGTATGAGTGATACAGTTTCTCCAAATCCTTGCCAGCAGGTTGCTGTCAGTAATTTTTAGAAATAGGTGTGTTGTAACATCTCACTGTGATTTTAATTTGCATTTCCCTAATGGTTAACAATGCCAAACATCTTTTTATGTGCTTATTTGCCATCTACACATTCTTTTTGATGTAATGTCTCTTCATGCCTTTTGCTCATTTTTAATTTTTTTCCTTCTTTTACTGTTGAATCTTGAGAGTTTATATATTTTATGCACAAGTCCTTTGTCAGATATATGGTTTGCAAATATTTTCTCCCAATTTGTAGCTTGTCTTTTTATCTTAACAGAGTCTTTTGCAAAGCAAATTCTGAATTTTGAGGAAGTCCCATTTATTGGGACTTTTTTCCTTTTAAGGATTATGGGTTTTATGTCATTTCTAAGAACTTTTCAACAAGCCCTAGGACCTCAAGATTTTCTCCTATGTAATTGTGTAAAAGTTTTATTGTTTTAATTTTTACATTGAAGTCTGTCATCCATTTGGTTTTAAGTTTTGAATGAGGCCGGGCGCGGTGGCTCACGCCTGTAATCCTAGCACTCTGGGAGGCCGAGGCGGGTGGATCGCTCAAGGTCAGGAGTTCGAGACCAGCCTGAGCAAGAGTGAGACCCCGTCTCTACTAAAAAAAATAGAAAGAAATTATATGGACAACTAAAATATATATATACAAAAAATTAGCCGGGCATGGTGGCGCATGCCTGTAGTCCCAGCTACTCGGGAGGCTGAGATAGGAGGATCGCTTGAGCTCAGGAGTTTGAGGTTGCTGTGAGCTAAGCTGACGCCACGGCACTCACTCTAGCCTGGGCAACAGAGTGAGACTCTGTCTCAAAAAAAAAAAAAAAAACAAAAAACAAAAACAAAAAAAAACAAAAAAGTTTTGAATGAGGTGTGAGGTTGAGGTTGAGGTTCATTTTGGGCAGGGAGGGGGTCAGAGCTATGGATATCCAATCAGTCCAGGATTAAATGGTGATCTTTTGTATATTGAATTGTTTCTGCACCTTTGTCAAAAATCAGTTGGCCATATTTGGAAGCTATTTCTGAGTTCTCTATTCTATTCCACTGTTCTGTGTCTATTCATCTACCAATACCACAGTCTTCATTACTGTATTTGACAGTCTTAAAATTGGGTAGAATGATTTCTCTTCTTTATACTCCTTTTTAAAAAAATATTTTATCTATTGTTCTAGTTCTTTTGTCCCTCCATATATTTTTGGATAATCTTGCCCTATATCTACAAAATATCTTGCTGGGATTTTGACAGGAATTACACTCAAACTGTGTATCAATTTCAGGATAATTAATATATTTTCTATATTGAGTCTTCCAATCCATGAATATGCTCTCTCTCCATTTATTTTGGTCTTATTTAATTTCATTAAAGTTTTATAATTTTTAGTATAGAAGTTCTGCACATGTTTTGTTAAATTTATATGTTTAACTTTTTGAATTATTATAAATGGTATTCTATTTTTAATTTTGGTTTCCAAATGTCCACTGCTGGTACATAGAAATAAAATTGATGTTGATATGTTGCTCCTGTGGCCTGTGACCTTGATCAACTCATTTATTAGTTCTAGAAGTTTTTTTTTTGTAGATTCTTGGGAATTTTTACATACACTATCATGACATCTGGAAGTAGTTTTATTTCTTCCTTTCTGATCTGTAAGGCTTCTATTTTATTTTCTATCTTACTGAGGTGGCTAGAATTTCCAATACTATTTTGTTTTATTTAAAGAAGCAGGCTTAGATTTACCATTTTTAATATTTTTAATTTTTATGGTTATATAATTATACATATTTATGGGGTACATCAATATTTTGATACATGCATACAATGTGTAATGATCAAATCAAGTAATTGGGATATCCATCCCCTCAAACATTCATCATTTCTTTGTGTCGAGAACATTCCAAATCCATTATTTTAGTTGTTTTGAAATACATAACAAATTATTAACCATAGTTGCCCTATTGTGCCAATGAACACTAGATCTTATTCCTACCATCTAACTGTATTTCAGTACCCATTAACCAATCTCTTGTTATCATCCACCTCCCCACTACCTTTCCCAGCCTCTGATAACAATCATTCTACTCTCTACCTCCATGAGATCAATTCTTTTACTTCCCACATATGAGTGAGAACATGTGATATTTGTCTTTCTGTGCAGTTTATTTCACTTAACCCCAGTTCCATCCATGTGTTGCAAATGACAGGATTTCATTCTTTATGGCTAAACAATATTCCATTGTGTATATGTACCACATTTTCTTTATCCATTCATCTGTGGATGGACACTTAGGTTGATTCCATATCTTGGCTATTGTGAACAGTGCTGTAATAAACATGGGAGTGCAGATATCTCTTTGATATACTGATTTCCCTTCTTTTAGACCTATCTCTCATTGTATATAAAAATCCAATCATAATGAATTAAGGACTTAAATCTAAGACCTGAAACTATGAAACTACTAGAAGAAAATATTGGAGAAATGCTCTAGGACATTTGTCTGGACAAAGATTTTTTGAGTAAGACCTCAAAAACACAGGCAACCAAATCAAAAATGGACAAATGGGATCACATCATGCTAAAAGGAAACAATCAACAAAATGAAGAGACAACCTACAGAATGGGAGAAATTATTTGCAAACTATTCAACTGACATGGCATTAATAACCAGAATATATAAGGAACTCAAACAACTCAATAGCAACCCCCCCCAAATAATCCAATTAAAAATGGGCAAAAGATCTGAATAGACATTTCTCAAAAGACATACAAGTGGCCAACAGGTATATAAAAGATGCTTAACATCACTAATCATTAGAGAAATGCAAATCACAACCACAATAAGATACCAACTCACCCTAGTTAAAATGGCTTTTATTCAGTCTCTCACCATTAAGTATGATGCTAGCTGAAGGTTTAATGTAGATTTCTTTTTATAAAATTGAGGAAGTTACCCTCTATT
Source organism: Eulemur rufifrons (assembly GCF_041146395.1). Classification (NCBI taxonomy): domain Eukaryota; kingdom Metazoa; phylum Chordata; class Mammalia; order Primates; family Lemuridae; genus Eulemur; species Eulemur rufifrons. The sequence goes on from NC_091012.1 coordinate 100,855,002, forward strand.
ACTGGGTTGCTCTAATACTGGTTTCTTCTGCAAATGTCTTGATTTCCTCTCCATTACTGAAGGATATTTTCATTGGGTACAATTCTGGGTTCACAGTTCTTTTCTTGTAGCACTTGAAAAACGCCGTGGCCTCCATGGTATCTAATGAGAGATCTGCTGTTACTGCTTTGGTATTCCCTATAGGTAAAGTATCATGTCTCTCTTTGGTGGCTTTCACGATTTTTTTCCTATCTTTAGCTTTTAGAAGTTTGAAAATGACGTATCTTGTGTAGGGTTTGCTCAGATTCTTGAATCCTTGAATCTGTGGGCTTGTTCTTTTTTTCTTCCCAAATTTAGGAAATTTTTAGCCATTATATCTATCTCTGAACACTTTTTCAGTCAGAGGGACTCTTCTGTGACTAAAACACATATTTAAATTTTTTTAATAATCCAAGCCCCTAAAGCTGTTTATTTTTATTTTTCAGTCTATTTTGTCTTCCTTTGCTCAGAATAGATAATTTCTATTGTTCTATCTTCAAGTTCACTGATTCATTCTTCTGTTATCTTTATTTTGCTATTGAGCTCATCTACTGAGGTTTGACTTTTTTAAAGTTCATTTATTGATTTTTTTTTGGTTTTTAAATTTCCTATTAATTCTTCCTTATATCTTCTATTTCTTTTTGAGATTTTCTATTTCTTCGCCAAGGCTTTTAATTTTTTCATTTGTTCTAAGCAGGTTCACAATTGCTCACTGAAACATTTTTAGGATGACTGTTTAAAATCCTTTGTCAGATGATTCAAGTACCTGTGTGATCTTGATGTTGGTGTGTGTGGATATCTTTCATCATTCAGGTTGTGATTGTTACAGCTCTCACTATGACAAGTGATTTTCTTTCTTTTTTTTTTTTGAGACAGAGTCTCACTCTGTTGTCCAGGCTAGAGTGCCGTGGCGTCAGCCTAGCTCACAGCAACCTCAAACTCCTGGGCTCAAGCGATCCTCCTGCCTCAGCCTCCCGAGTAGCTGGGACTACAGGCATGCGCCACCATGCCCGGCTGATTTTTTCTATATATATTTTTTAGTTGGCCAGATAATTTCTTTCTATTTTTAGTAGAGACGGGGTCTCACTCTTGCTCAGGCTGGTCTCGAACTCATGACCTCGAGCGATCCACCCGCCTCGGCCTCCCAGAGTGCTAGGATTACAGGCGTGAGCCACTGCGCCCGGCCTGACAATTGATTTTCAATTGAATCCTGGATACTTTGCATATCTTATTTAAATCTTCTGTTTTACCACATGTGGGTAGAAGTCCACATCCCCCACTTAGCCTCTACTGAAACCTGGGGAAGAGGGGCTCCCTATTACTGTGGGCTAAGTGAGAGTTCCAACTCCGTATTAAGCTTTTACCAATACCACTCTGGAATAGACTTGGGTGCCTACTTACTTCTCTCCAAATGGCCCCCAGTGAGACCACTGGTGGATGGGTGTCATTGTTACTGTTAGGTGGTGATAAAAATCTTGATTATTCATTAGGCGCCCTCTTGATACCATACCATTGGTTAGACGGAGGACAACCTCATTATCACCCATTAGGGGTGAAGCTCCAGGTTCCCCACAAGGCCTCTGCTGACACTGAGGGGACTGGGCTATTCCCACTCTCCATTCACTCTATCACTCTGTCAGGGAATTGTAGATCTCATTACAGGCTGGTAAGAGTGGAAGTCTAGGATCTCTAACTGGCCTTTGCTGGTGGGAGTGAGGCCACTGTGTTTCCTCTGCTGTTTAAAGGCTAGAATAGGGCAGTTATTATCTAAATTTTTTTTTGTCTTGCTAGGCTGTGTGTTCTTTGGATAGAGAGAAAGTAGACTTCTGTTGGTTTATTTTTTTTTTTGTTTGCACCCTTTGGTATTTCCAGTTTGCCAGCTTCTCTAGGAAACTTACCTCCATGTTGTTCCTTGGGCTCAAAGTTCCCTAGAGAATATATCTTCTTCTCTTCAGCTTTCAAGGTCTTCTTATGTTTGGTTTATATATTATGTCCAGGAATGAAGGGGAAAATACATCTATACCATTTGCCCCTTCCTTCTGGAAGCAGAAGTCCTCAACTCTAGTGTTTTTTTTTTTTAATCATTGTGATTTCCTAATAGATAATCATACTATAAGGAAAATAAATAATTTTATCACTCCTCTTACAATATATATAGCACTTATTTTGTTGTCCTGCCTTATATGATTTGTGAAAACATCAAGAACAATATTGAGTAATAATCTCAGTAACATTCCTTTCTTTTTTCTGAAAAGTCTTTACTATTTCACCAATCAGAATGATTATCACTTTTCTATAGTTTTAAAACAATCATATTTAATAGTTTATTTCTTTCCCTATTTTACTTTGTGTTATTCATAATGCCTCTCTCTGCCTTATTCCCTAATATGATCCATCACTTATTCCTGTTGATTCTACCATTTTAAGTACATTTTTATTCCATTTTATTCTCTTTTTCTCACTTTTTCGCCATTGCGTTAGATGGGAGCATGGAGAGACAGAAAAATGGAGAAAGAAGAGTCAAGTAGAAAAGAGGGGATGAAGAGGAAGAGAAAAAGGAAGAAAAGAAAGAAGAAAATAGGAATAAGAGAAAGGATAAATGAAAGTAGCAGTTGGAAGTAAATGGAATTAAGAAGATAAGGAAAAATAAGTATGAGTGGAGAAATAATAGATACTAAGTTGAAGTTGAAAAAGCAGGAGGAAAGAGAATAAGGAAGTAGAATATAGAAGGGAGAAGAGAATGTAGGATGGAGGGGTGTGAGAGGGAGGCAGGAGTAGATAGAGGAGGGCTATGGACAGAATGTTTGCGTCCCTATCAAATTCAGATGTTGAAGCCTAAATTTCCAATGTGACAGTATTCGGAGATGGAGCTTTTCGGGGGGGGGGGGGGGGGATATTAGGTCACAAGGGTGGAGCCTTCATGATGGGATTAGCGCCCTTAGAAGAGACAGGAGAATGCTTGCTTCCTCTCTCTCTGTTCTCCACCTTGTGAAGACACAATGAGAAGATGGCCATCGGCAAACCAGGAAGAAGAGGGCCCTTATCACACACCAGATCTGCCAGTGCCTTGGTCTTGGACTTTTCAGGATCTAGAACTGTGAGAAGTAAATTTCTGTAGTTTCAGCCACCCAGTCTATGGTACTCTGTTGTAGCAGCACAAAATGACTAAGACAAGGAGTTAAAGAGTAGATGAAGAGGATGGGAAAATAAACAAGGAGAAAGGAGAAAAAGAGAAAGGAGGGAGTAGAGGAAATATGAGTAACTAGGGAGAAAAGAGAAGTGTTTAAAGTAAGAGAGATGGGGACAGGAAGAAGAAGAAATAAAGTGAAATCACATCTCACCAGTGACAATGATTTCATTCTGCAGAGAAGAATGCTGAATGTTAGTTCTCCTTTCCTCTCCTCAAATACCCAGTTCCCTTTATATTGCTACCCACCAAAATGCCAGATGTCATTTCTCACATGTTTCTCTGGCCTTGAGGTAAGACCACCGTGGTTTTCAACTAAAAGAGTCACATACCCCATGTTTTCAGTAGACAAATTTGTTTGGGATACTCAGTATTTTTCACATACTTTATGCTGCTGATTGTTCAGCAGGTATGGATATTTTCTGACAAACTCGGGTGTGCAGGAAATGTAAGTTTTTTTTCTCTGCAACGCAACATAAATTTGATGTCAAGTTTCCATTCTACTGAGTGGTTGAAACTTAATCTCCAGCAGTATGGAGTCTCTCTCATCCTTTGCTTTGGGGCTGTGTCTAATTTCTGGGGATCTTAAATAGTGTCAAAACATCAGGATAGGTAACATCTGTTGAGTATCATATATCCACGCTGGCATTTGTGTTGTATTTGTTCACCAATGTCTGTCCAAGACAGGCAGTTGTTCAGTGGAGCTTCCTTCTTTATTGCAAAGCCCCTTTGGGTCCAACTCTCTCTGTGGGTATCATATAGCACTCATATACATGGGTAATATTCTGCTGCTCCTACCATGCTGGGGCCTGTTAATCTCTGTGAGGCTGTCTTTCTCCCACATATACATACTCCCATGATACCCCGAAATAAGAGAAACTATGTGAGAAGGCCTAAGCCTCAGAATGCCTATAGACACCACATAGACATTTCTATTTTGCAGTCTTTTCTTCTGGCCTTACCAAGGAAGTGAGACACAAGGCTACATTGCTTGAGGTTCTTATAAATCTATCTGGGGTTTCTCCCCATCCCTGGAATAAGGGGCTTAGGGTTTCTCTCTTTTTTTTTTCAGGACCCTACAGTATCTATGGATTTCCTTATTCCCCTATGCTTTTCTTCCCTACAGAATCAATGTGAGGCACCAAAAGCAAGATAAAAAGCTGGACAAATCAAAAACCAATGACTTCCCTGAAATCTTGAGGGACAGGCAAATCTAGAATCATATATTCATAGATGAACATCAGAAGAGAGAATGGAGAAGAAATATCAAGTTAATAATGGCTAAGAATTTTCCAAAATTAATGATAGACATCAACTTGCAGATCCAAGCAGCTCAGAGAACACCAGATATCTTACTTATATATAATGAAACAAGGATAAGAACTATATCAGCCTTTTTTGTCAGAAACCATGCAAGCAAGAAGAGTGAAGTGAAATATTTAAACTGTTAAAAGACCCACCAACCTAGATTTCTACATATAGAAAAAGATCCAAAAGTTAAGGAGAAGCAAAAATAAATAAATAAATAAATAAATTAAGGAGAAATAAAGACTTTTTCAAACAAACAAAATCTGAATGAAATTATCACCAGTAGACCTGCCCTGCAAGAAATGTTAGAAGATTTTATTCAGGCAGAAGGAAAATGATATAGGGCAGAAACTTGGAAGTACATAAAGAAAGACAGAGCATTGGAGAAAGAATAAATGAAGCTTTTCTTGAAAGAGGAAATCAAATCTGCAATTACAGAATATTTTGGGATGCTATAATCAAAGGAAATTTATACAATATATCTTTCCATTATTAAATAGCTACGTGCAATTTACAAGAGAAATATCCCAAACGTAAAGGTACAAGGATGAAAATAAAAAGATAGAATAAGTTATGGCACACAAATAATAAACAAAAGAAGATGATGTATAATATTAATATCAGACATAGTACTTTCAAGGCAAAACATTGAGATTAAAAATTCACTATATAATGTAAACAGGTTAATACGTAAATCACAATTTAACAGCTATGCAAGAAAAAATAATAAAACCAAAATTATAGCATGAGATTATAACATCTCTTTCTAAGTAAATGACAGAATAATCATATGAAATAATGGGTTCTTCTTGAAGCCTCTGCATTGATAATATGTATTAAGGCCCAAAAATAAAGCTTACAATACTTCAAAATTAACACTTCAGAATTCTTAAATCCCTCCTCCATGTTTTCTGGACTGAAGCCAACCTGATTTTATTGTCTTCATTTACATATGTGTAAGAATTTTAAAACGTTTTTAAAGTATGCCTACTAGGTGCTAGGCATCGTGATAAGTGCTGGGAAAATAATTATGAGCAAAAACACATGTATTATCTGTTTTCAAGGACTGAAGGATTTCAGTCCAATGTAAAGAAAACTGAGTCCAGTTGGACTTCCACAATTTTAAGAAACTTTACTGGGTTTTTGGTACCAATTTGCATCATGAGAGCAGACAAAGTGACATGTTAAGATTACATCAAATGCATTTTCTCATGGACGTAAATAGATCTTTCTTCGTACTGCACAATTCCCTTCCAGTTAATTCCTCACTCTCACTACCATAGCAACTCACATTCCATTAATAAGCAGATTACCAGAAGAGACAAGAGGAGAAAGCCTGCGATGTACAGTTTGGGGATGTTTGTTTGATATCTCATCAGATAATCTTACCATATGGGCTCTTAGTATCTCGTGACATAGAGCCTCTTTCATTGGCACTGGAAAATTCTGAAATATACCTCCGTGCTCTGAGAGAGACTTGGTATATGATTTAGTGTCATATGTGTCCTCAATGTTCAGCATTGATATAAAACTTATAAACGACTAAATTTGAGAATTATGGGGCATGAACACCAATTATAACAGATATGCAGCTGGACCCAGAAAAGTCATCACAAACTTCAACTTATGACATTTCCTGATTTCATTTTATAAAACAAAGATCATTTGAAAAATGTTGGGAAAATGGCCCATACCAACTCCACCATCACACACACATGCACGTGCACAATTGTAATTAACACACTTCATCTGAGACTTGTACATAATCTTCTATCACAATTATTTTGAATAACATTTTCAATGACATAAAAAAGCCTTTGCAAACTTCTTTATAATAACCGTGTAATATCCGATCATATAAATTTATCTACTGGACTAAATAACAAAAATGTTTCTATTTATTTTTGTTCATTAGGTTATCATTGTAGTGATTTTTTTTCCCCAAAAAAACCTATGTGCATATCTCTTAATTATTTCCTTATAGTATATTATTAGAAATGAAATTACTAGGTCAAAGGGGAATGAACTATTTTAAGGATGTTATTCAATAATACCAAAATGCTTTCCAGAAAGGTTTTTGTCAACACTAGCAATGCAGAAGAGTTCTCATGTATCCTTGATAGTGTTGAGCATTTGCTTTAAAAATATCCTTGCCAGTTTCATAAAACAGTATTTAATTGATTTAAATTATATTTTTTATTATTAATGAAGGGAACACACTCTCAGTGTTTGCGAGACATTTGTACTTCTGCTATGAGAGTTCTTTGTACATTAAGGATATTAATGTATCTGTCACCATTTGTTGCAAACATTTTTTTTTTAGTTGATGGCTTAACTCTTAGTCTTGTTTATAATAAATTCTTGATCTAGGAAAAAGCATAATCCATTACTTTCTTTTCCATTGCATTTCCTTCTTTTTTTTTTTTTAAATGCTAGAGATGCCCTTTGCTATTGAAAAGCCAAATAAATACTCGTTTTCCTGGAAAACAATTTAAAAAATGTGTATTTAGGCCTAAAAAAATATACTTTCTCAGTAATCTACCTTTGAAGACTATGCTCTAAATTTAGACCAATAAAAAAAAAATCTAAATTACTTAGATGTTCTTGGAGACAGAAGCATACTTCTATTACAATATTAAATAAGAAAATATAAATTTAACAGGATAATGAATGGAACTTGTATAGTTTCCTCAGAATTTTGGCTAAAGCTACACAGCTAAAATAAATAGGCACCAGGTACCTACATATTCTAAAGAGAGCAAACAAGGAGTTCCAAACACAATCCTATAGGCTTACACAGGGACACCAGACTAGTCATGCTACTGATATTCATTCCATTTCTTTTCAGCCCAAATGTACTCAAAAGGCTAGAGAGAATTAGAAGAATTTACAGTGTTGTGAGTCCTTGGCTTGGAGAAGAACATTTTCAACTTGAAGGGGCAGTGCATGCGACTCCCTCACCAAAGCCATGTAAGGAGGGATGCAAAGGAATCACTTACATAGACTGGGAGAGCCTGCATGGGATAAGAACAGAGAGGAGCATCACATTTTGTATATTCAACAGTTTCTCTCCAGATTGAAATTTCTGATGATTACTCAGGTTTGGCTTCTTAAAGGCTTTTCTCCGCTGACTGCATTCCTGTGGCTTCAGTATATATTCAACAATAATAAATGTTTGAACTGTGGTTGAAAGACCATACATGATCACTACATTCATAGAGTTTATCTCTGAATTTAAGAACCCTTCTGAATTCTCTGATGTTAATAAGATCTGAAGCTTGGCTAAGGGCTCTTCAGTGCTCTTTGCCCATGTTTCCTCACCATCATGGCCTTTCTTGGTAATTTATAATCTCTGAAATTGGGCTGAAGGTATGGTCATGTGACTCACATCATTGGCTACCTGTCCTGTGTATGGTTTCATCCCCATGTAGGATAGTATCTGAGATTAGAGCACAATTACTCTAACACTTACTATAGTCTTAGAAGCCCCCTGGCTGGGAATTAATCCTGTGAATATCCATCCCAAGCCTTAAACATTTATCCTTTGAAGGGAAGTTAATCTGCTTTTCTTTTTCTTTTTTTTTTTTTTGACACAGAGTCTCACTCTGTGTTGTCTGGACAAGTGCCATGGTGTCAGCCTAGCTCACAGTAACCTCAGACTCCTGGGCTCAAGTGATCCTCCTGCCCCAGCCTCCCGAGTAGCTGGGACTACAGGTGTGCACCATCATGCCTAGCTAATTTTTACTATTTGTAGTAGAGACGGGGTCTTGCTCTTGCTCAGGCTGGTCTTGAACTCCTGACCTCAAGCAATCCTCTCCCTTGGCCTTCCAGGTGCTAGGATTACAGGTGTGAGCCACCATGCCTGGCAAATCTGCTTTCCTAATTTGTCTTTATACTCAAAAGTTTTTAAGGTCGGAGTCACAAGAGTTAACCTTGGAACATGGCCACATTCCCTGTGATCCAAATTCTTCCTCAAATCTCTGATTTTGAATACATTTCTTATTCTTAGGCTCTTCTCATCTGATAAAAATATTTTTACCTGTCACTTATTTCTGATACTTGGCATTAGTGAGACGATCAAACAACTGTAAAGACAAGAACAGAATTATCTCACAGACCTCCACCATATAACTTCCTAAGAGGCAAGCCAGGGACTGACTAGATTTGCCTTCCAACCTGACAAAAACACTAAAAACATGGACAGAAATAAGAAATAATTGTTTTCAAGACATTGAACATCAGGCAATGAAGAACAGTAACCCCTGAGAGATGGGGAAGAAATGAGGTGAGGCCCTACTGCTTGAGAGTTTCCAGTTCATGGAGCAATGAGGGAGAATGCAGTCAGAGTCCAGGGGATTCCTTGAATTGAGGTGACAGAGATGAGAGAAATGAAAGACCAAAGTGGCTAGAGTGCACAGAATAGAGAACCCCAAAAGAGAGAGCTACTAAGAAAGAACCTGGAGATCTTGGAAGGATTGCCATTAAGTATTCTGCAGACTACTGATCAGTGAATTTACAAAAGGAAATTACCCAAGGCTGGGGGCAGAAACCTTCTGAAAGGATTAGAGGGAACAAGTGTCAGAAGCTCAAACATGTCTGGAGACCATGCCTATTCTCACCAGCTAGAGTGAAAACCTCATAATTCATGTGGCAAGGGGTATTCATATTGGCGTCGTCTCAGCAGTCAGGGATCATTAGCTTTATGCAAAACACTGCTGTGGTCCTGTCTAACAAATCATAAAAGCAAGACTTGAAAAGATCTACTTCCAGATAAGTGCATCTCAGAACAAAGCTCAAGAAGATTTATAGGAATATAAAAATATCTAGCACCAAAAGGCAAAAATTCACTAAAATTTTACCAAAAGGTAAAATTCATAATGCCTGGGATCCAATGGAAAACATAACCCATCATGAGGAGAAAACTCAATCAATCCAAACTCACTGAGAACTTACACAGATGTTGTAATTAGCAGATAAGCACATTAGAAGCTTTTACAACTATATTCCATGTGTCCAAAAAGCTAGAAGAAAGAATGGTCATGTTAAGTAAAAACATGAGATACATTTAATAAGGTCCAAATCATACATCTAGAGACACAAACTATAATATTTGAGGTGAAAAAATACTAGATGGAATTATTAAATATTAGTGAACCTGAAGACATAACAATAGAAAATATTCTAAATGAAATAAAATAAATTTTAAAAATGAATAGAGCATTAGTGCTTTTGTTCATGCTGTTTCCTCTTCTGGGAACACTTTTGCCCCATTCTACCTACCCACCCTTCAACCAGTCAGTTCTGAATCTATCTTTTGGTTTCATCCCCATCATTACTTCCTTGTTCCTTTACCTCCCTGACTAGGTCAAAGCCTCTTTAAACCTATTCACAGAACCATGTACTTCCCCTCCACAGCACTTATCAGAGTGGCAACTTCACATATATTTGAGTCTGTGATTAATGTTCGTCTGTCTTCTTCAGAAGACAATAAGCTCCATGAGGGCAGAGACAACATGTCTATTTTTGCTTACTATGCTATCCCCAGCATCTCAAACTCTGCCAGTCATACAGTGCCCCTGCACCATTTTCCATACATATTTGTATCTCTCACCTCTGGGATTTTGATCTATTGGTTATAGTCTCTCCCCCGTATCTTCAACCTCTCACTCTCTACTGGCTATATCTGACCCAACATCCTTTCTTCCTTACTAGATAAACTCGATTTTCATTACAATTTTCCCAGCTGCAGAGAGTGGTGCCTGTGTGTCATAGTTCTGTCCAATGTATTTGGAAGCAACTGTATTTGGAAGCAACTGAGTAGGATTTTGGGGAAACCTCCATACAAGGAGACTAATTCTACTGACAAGGTATTTTGCCCTCTCCTCTTCCTCATTCTTCCTAGCTGGAACATAGAAACGATGGCTAGAGTTGCAGCACACATCCTGCAACCAGGAGGCACCTGGAAGATAGGATCTGCATGCCAATGACCATGAAACAAAAAGAAAATATGAGGGGCCGGAGACATTGATAAAATCATGGAGGTCCTGGACTTCCTACCACTGGACTTGTTTCAGGTAAGAGAAAGATATCCCTAATTATTTTAAACAACTAATTTTCAGGTCTTTGTTACTCATATTCAAATGCAATTCCAAAACCCATCCCAAAACATGAACTTTCTCTCTCTCTCTCTCTCACACACACACACACACACAGTCTCTAACCCATTATCTCATTCACACGATTCCCTCTATGACTCATATGATCATGACTGATTTATAAATTATGATCTCCACACATTGTCCCAATTCTCCAAACTATCACATTCACACTTTACCTATCAATCCCACTAACACACACAGTCCTATCCTGGACTATCTTATATACAATGTCCTTAGACCCAAACAGATATGGTACCCATGCCAGCCACTGTCAAAAATAACTAGCTTTAATCAACTCCCCTTATCATAGACACCATCCCCATCACTCACATAGTCACACCCACAATTATTCAATCCCTATACTATCACAGTGCCTAACCACACCCACTATCATACACACAGCCCATATCCTCACTATGAAACCTGCAGCATCTTCCAAATCTCCTTTCACACATTCTCATTCCATCTCTATATCATGAGATGAAAAAATACTGGATGGAATTAATTACCAAAGATTATTGAACTTGAAGACATAATGATAGAAAATATTCTAAGTGAAATAAATTTTAAAAATGAGTAGAGCATTAGTGCCTTTGTCCACGCTGTTTCCTCTTCTGGGAACACTTTCCCCCCATCCTACCTGTCCGCCCTTCAACCAGTACTCATTCACAACCAATATCCATATCAACCCCGCTTTCACACACATACTATCGCCATTCCTCACTGACACTCAGAAACTCTTTGCATTTTTCCATCATACACTTTATTCAATACCCCTATTCAGACACTCATGATTTCCACACTTCAAATTATCACACTTTTTCATTCAATATGATCACACATGCTCATTGTATCCATCTGTCCTCACAAATAAATGCATTTCTCATTTCCCCTCATATTACACACACACAGACACACACTAACCCTATCACCTCCATCTTACACCTATCTTCCACTTCACATTATATTTCCTCTATTCCATTCTCCCCTACATCCTATTACTCAGAATGCCCCATCTACACTTTCACACACACAATGACCCCAGTGTGCTATTACTGTTATATCTTCTTCCTCCCTACTCTCTCACACACAACCATATACACACATATGCACAATTCTCATCTTCGACAGTATCCCATACGCTGTGACCATAACTACCACTATCACATACACATTCTGATCTCTTCCTGTCACTGTCACTCACATTGCCCTGTCTTCTTTATAACAATGATTTCATACCATCTTCAACCATTACACTGTCCCCATTGCCATCATTATCACACATACCTCCACTACCTCACTGTCACACAATACTCTCCCATCTCTCCATCAAACATAGGACATAGATCACCCAGAATTTTACACTTGTGGTGCCCATCGCCTACAATCTCATTCTCATTTCTTCGCCTCTTCTCTTCTCTCCTCTCCCTCCCTCTCTCTGTCACACACACACACACACACACACACACTTTTCTTTCTTTTTTTTTTTTAAATATAACTTTCTATTTTTATTCTCAAAAATGATTAAAAACTATTGTGAGAATATTGTTATAAATTTACACAATCACTTTTTTGGGAGGAGAAGAAGTTGTATAAACAAAATTATATTTTATACAACTGTCTAGGTTTTTTTTTTCTTTTTTTTTTATTATTTCTTGTACAATGATATGAAATAATATGGGAAATATTCATGATAAATTATTAAGTGAACAATGCAAGTTAAAAACAACAGTTTCATATTTTTTTCCCCACCCCCTTTCCCGAGTCAGCACCTTCAAGTGTTACCACTCCCCAAACGGTGCGCAATGCACTCATTGTGTAGGCATACCCCCATCCCCTCCCCCACCCCCCACCTCAGTCTGATGTCCAATTGGTGTCGTTCCCAGATTTGTATTTAGGTGATGTTCAGGGAAACCAATTTTCTGGTGAGTACATGTGATGCTTGTTTTTCCATTCTTGGGATACTTCACTTAATATAATGGGTTCCAACTCTCTCCAGGAGAACCATAGAGATGTCGTATCTTCATCATTCCTTATAGCTGAGTAATATTCCATGGTATACATATACCACAGTTTACTAATCCAATCATGTATTGATGGGCATTTGGGTTGTTTCCACATCTTTGCTATTGTGAATTGTGCTGCTATAAACATTCGGGTACATGTGTCTTTGTTACAGAATGACCTTTTTTCCTTTGGGTATATGCCCAGTAATGGGATTGCTGGGTCAAATGGCAGGTCTACTTGAATCTGTTTAAGATACCTCCATAATGCTTTCCACAGGGGTTGCACTAGTTTGCAGTCCCACCAGCAGTGTATTAGTGTTCCTGTCTCTCCACACCCACGCCAACATCACACACACTTTTCTGATGTGTGGATCTTTCATGAACCCAGGTATAACAGAGACATTACTCACTTGAAGCCTCATTCCAGAGTTCTAGCAAATGTTACATGGGGGAACATATCATGCTCAAAGGGTATAATGTTTGGCGTTTCCACTTGGTAGATAATGGTGAATGGATTCCTTTTGGTACATTTGCTTTTAAGAAGCATTTCTTCATGTTTTGTTATAGCATTTAGATGGGCTTTTAAAATGTGCCATCAATATGTCATTAATATGATACTTTGTAGTTGAGGTATTTGTACTATACTTTAGTCTTCCTAAAATATCCTACTACTTTTTTGGTTACAGCAAAATTGTGATATTTTTGGTCCTGAAGAGATAGACAGGTTCAAGCAAATGGCAATACTGAATATATCACTGAGCTATGTTAGAGGGTACACTTAATCTTTACTTCTCATGTTTCTAAGTGGAAGAACTTCAAATAGACTAACACTCCTGCTTTTCTGCCCACAGGAGGAGGAATGAGTTATGTGACTAGTATGTTTGGAAGAAACATCTGCATATGCTTGGCTTAGGCCCTTGCTCTATGCTTTTCTGCCAGGGATCTGTGTGCCTGTAGAGAACATGCCATGCAACAAGAGGGCCCACTTTTGGCTTAGAGTCTTGTGGTTTTTCAGCATTGCTGGTGATTGTCTGGGTAAATCTGCTTAATTTGGGGGTTCAGCATTAGGAAGTCTACACTAAAACCATATTCCCTGAAGTTTTATCCATAAGGAAGACGATGTTTTGATCTTCATTTATTTGATTCCTATATCTTTCAATTTCAATTGGTTCTGAACCTAGCCAGGGAAGGTGAATGTTATTTATTGATCCCTTACAACCCCCACACAATGTACCATTGAAATTGTATAAATTCTCTTTACTGGCATTACCCATGTTTTACCACAGACAGGTTTCTGGATGGAGTTTGTTTTTGATTACCACTTAAGACAAACACTGGTAAAAATTAAGATCAGGTCTAAACAAGGAAACTATACTGCCACTACCTTAGACTCTTGGTTTCCCTGGACTAGAGATTCAAATTCCAAATGGGTAGAGTAACCATGGTACAGTAGGTGAATGAAAACTATCAGGATGGTGGGGAGCAGGCACCAACCAGATATATCTTCCTTGGCCATACTGATAAGTTCAGGGAGGGCATAACCAAAAGAGCTCTTTCATGGATGGAGTGGCAAACCTTTATATGATATGCTTTAGACATTCATCCAGATGTTATGGAAGCCTTACTAAAAAAGACTGATTATATATTAGTGAGCCATTTCTTAAGGGATAAAAAAACACTTTAATTTGTATACAAGGTGACTAGGCCCAAATACTGCGATTTTCACAGTTTTACCATAGGACAATCAGTGTTGTAAAGAAATGTCCACTATTGTCTGGAAATAAAGCAGTGTTTGGAGTGGAATTCACAAGTGACCTCTTTTGCATAGTAATACCTTTCTTATCCATACATAGTTGGTGCTCTAGTGGTACTGACCCCAATACACCTTTTCCAGTCTACATCAGGGCTCACAAAGTAATCATTAATAAAAACAAACATACAAAAATGGTCTCAGCAGTCAAAGAGAAATGAAACAAAACTGTTGGACAAGATAAGTGAAAGCATGACTATAAAGTAATAAGAACACCTGAGGAAAGTCAAGTGTAACACACACACAAACACACAAAAACTTTCTGGAGCTCAAAGCTTAAAAAAAAATTCCAATTAAACAATAAAATGAAAAATGATGTCACCAATGAGCCCTGAATTACTGGACTAGAAAATGAAGTGCAAGATTTGTATCAAAGTACTGAGGAAAAAAAAATCAAGCAATAGATTTAATGAGGCACAAAATAAGATATTTAGAGGATAGTGCCAAGGGACCTAACATGTGAATATGGGTAGGTGGATGAGGAGTTAAAGGAGAAAAGAGTAAATACTTCAGAGGGAAGAGATTAAATACTTAAGTACGTGATAAAAGAAAATTTCCCTGAGCTACAGAAAGGGTTGTCTGAACTCCAAACAAGACTGATTCATTTATCCATTCACCCATCATTAATCCATGCACCCACATATTAATTCAATCAGCTCATCTAATGAGGACTTATATATCTAGCACTATTCTAGGTACTTGGGATACATCAGTAAACAAAACAGACAAAACCTCCTGCCTTTGTGGAGCTTACATTCTAAGATACACTTAGGTAAATTGTGATTAAATTCTTGAACTCAAAGAAAAAAGAAAAAAAATCTTAAAGAGATGAAGAAACAAAATTCAGCAATCTTTTATGATAAAAACTCTCAACAAATTAGGTATGAGGAATGAATGTATCTGAAAACAATAAAGACCATATATCACAAGCCCACAGCTAACATCATATTCAACAGTGAAAAGTTGAAAGCTTTTCCTCTAAGATCATGAACAGGACAAGGATGCCCACTCTTACCACTTCTATTCAACATAGTACTAGAAGTTCTAGTCAGAGTAATTTGGCAAGAAAAAAATAAAATGCACTCACATCAGAAAAAAAAAGAAGTAAGACTGTATGTTTGCAGATGATACAATGTTATATTTGGGAAATCCTAAGGACTTCATAAAAAAAAGTTAGAACTAAAAAATAAATTTAGTATAGTTTTGCTATGCACTATCAACATAGAAAAACTGGCAGTATTTCTATACACTAACAATAAACAATCCAAAAAGGAAATTAAGTAAACAACCCCATTTATGATAGTATCAAAAGCAATAAAATATTTAGGAATAAATTTAACCAAGGAGGTAAAAGATCTATACACCGAAAACTATAAAACAATAATGATAGAAATTGAAGACACAAATAAATGGAAAGATATCCCCATGTTCATGGATGAGAATAATCAATATTGTCAAAATTGTCCACACTACTCAAAGTGATGTACAAATTCAATGCAATCCCTATCACAATTCAAATGGCATTTTTCACAGAAACAGAAAAAAAAAATCCTAAAATTTGTATGGAACCACAAAAGAGCTCAAATAGCTAAAGTAATCTTGAGCAAGAACAAAGTTGGAGGCATCACACTCCTGATTTCAAATTATATTACAAAGCTACAGTAAACAAACCAGCATGGTACTGGCATAAAAACAGACACACAGATCAACGGGACAGAATAGAGAGTCCAGAAATCAACCCGTACATACACACTCAACTAATCTTTGACAAAGGTAATAAGAATACACAATGGGGAAAGGACAATCTCTTCAATAAATGACTTTGGAAAAACTGGATATCCACATACAAAAAATTGAAATTAGATCCTTATATACATGTGTGCACACACACACGCACACACACACAAATCAACTCAAAATGGATTAAAGATTTAAATGTAAGACTCAAAACTGTAAAACTCCTAGTAGAAAACAGGGGAAAAATTCCTTGACATTGGATTTGGCAATGATTTTTTGGTTATGACATCAAAAACACAGGCAACAAAATCAAAAATAAACAAGTAGGACTACATCAAACTACAAAGTTTCTGCACAACAAAGGAAACAATCAACAAAATGAAAAGTCAACCCACAGATGAAGAAAAAATACACACAAACCATATATCTGATAAGGGGTTAATATACAAAATATATAAGGAACTGATAAACTCAGTAGTACAAAAACCAAATAACCTAATTTTAAAATGGGCAAAGAACCTGAATAGACATTTTTCCAAAAAAGACATATGAATGGCCAACGAGTATATGGAAAGGTAGTCAACATTCCTAATCATCAGGGAAATGCCAATCAGAACCACAGTGAGATACCATCTCATACCTGTTAGGATGGCTGTTATCAAAAAGTCAAAAGGTAACAAGTATTGGCAAGAAAGGGAACCCTTACTATTGTTGGTGGGAATGTAAAATGGTACAGTCATTAGGGAAAACAGTATGGAGGTTCCTCAAAAAATTAAAAATGGAACTACCATATGATCCAGCAATTTCACTTCTGAGTATATGTGCAAAGGAAATAAAATCACTACCTTGAAGAGGTATCTGAACTCCCCTGTTCACTGCAGCATTTTTCACAATAGCCAAGATATGGAAAAAACATGTCTGCTGACAGATGAATGGATAAAGAAATTGTGATATATATACAAAGTGGGATATTATTCACCCTTAAATAAGAAAATCCTGCCATTGCGACAACATGGATACAGGGATGAACCTCGAGGACATTATGCTAAGTGAAATAAGCCAGACTCAGAAAGGCAAATACTGCATGAGCTCACTTATATGTGGAATCTAAAAAAGGTGAACTCATAGAAACAGAGAGTTAGGTGGGTGGTTACCCAGGGTCAGCTAGAGGATGAGGGAAAGGGGGAGATGTTAGTCAAAGGTTACAAACTTGTGGAATAAGTTCTGGAGACCTAACATATAGCATGGTGACTATAGTTAGTAATAACATATTGTATACTTGAAATTCACTAACAGAGTAGATCTTAGATATTCGCACCACAAAAAAGGTAATTATGTGAGTTGATGGGTATGTTAATTAGCTTGATTGTAAAAATCATTTAATGATGTACATGGATATCAAAATATCACATTATACACCCTGAATACATACAATTCTTGTCAATTATAACTCAGTAGAGCTGACAAAAAGAGATAAAAAAGTTGCCTACAATAGAAAAATTAGACAGACATAGGACTTTCATCAGTAACACTAAATTTCATGACCTCATTTACTAATTATTCCAGAAATGGCTTTATAATTCTCAGAGAAGCTGAAGTCAGTTTTTGGCCCAGAACCTGTTTTCCTGGGAGACTTTATCTAACAGGAACAATAGTATCCTTTTCTCATACAACTAGGTTTGTGCTTGCTTTTCAACTTTTTCAAAACTAAACAATATATTGTTTAGGGACATACATATAGGTGATAAAAGTATAAGAAAACCAAGGAGATTTTTTTTTTTGAGACAGAGTCTCGCTTTATTGCCCCGGCTAGAGTGAGTGCCGTGGCGTCAGCCCTGCTCACAGCAACCTCAGACTCAGGGAGATTATTACAAAAGTCAGGGTAGTATTATCTGTAGGTGGAGGAGGACAATAAGATGTAGTTGGAAAGGGCACTAAGTTACTGATAATGTTCTACTTCTTTTCCTGGCTGGTGGGTTTGTTGGCATTATTTTATTTTTATTATTTTAAATGTAAATATTAATTTATTCAACAAATAAGAAGTGTTTATCGTGTATCAGGCACTACTATAGGCAATAGAGACACAGAAATAAAATAGATAAAAATCTCTGTCCTTATGGAGCACACAAATTATCAAAGAAATAGTAAAACTTTCCAGAACCTAAGGGCAAGAATACAAAAATTGAAAAGAGTCTATCAACCCAGTGTCTAGGACAAAAAATACACAAATATCTATACATCATCATGAAATTTCAAAATATCAGGGATAAAGTGGAAACCCTAAAAGCTTCCAGGATTGGGGGTAGACACAGTCCAGACTGGATCAGAAGGAAAAAAGCCTCTAGAAAGGGGATTTCTAGAAAATAAATGTTCTGAATACTCTGACATACTTGAACAAATTGCAAAAATATAGACATATAGACATATGATAGATCTAATGGGAAAACTAAGGATAGGAATATAGAAAAATATATAGGTGAAAGGGAATTATTAACTCTAAAAATGATACAAATGTGCATAGAAAAGAATGTAATGGCAATTCACTACTTGTCCCTTTAGTGAACAAAGTTTGCACAAGTAGCTTGCGCCTGTACTCACGAGGCTGAGACGGGAGGATCATTTGAGCCCAGGAATTTGAGGTTCGGTGAGCTATGATCACATCACTGCACTCCAGCCTTGGCAACAGAGAGAGACCCTTTCTCTATTAAAAAAAATGGTATAAATACTATTAACCAAAAAGTATGCTATAACTATATTAAAAGAATGGAGAAGGGAAGTGAGGGAGAAAAAGTGAGAGTTAAATCTTCACCTACCATAACAAGAAGTTAACAGCTTCTAAAACAAGTAGCTCAGAAAGTAAGGTATAGCCATATTGTTTAGAACTGAGATAAAAACCAAAAGAAACAGCTAATATATTTGCAAGTTGGCTACTTCAAGTATTCACACCTGGTGGTGGGAAGAGGTGAAGCTAAAGTCCTACTATTTTTTTTGTTATTATTTGCTTAAGCCATATATATGTCTTTCTATAATATAGAATATATACCTTATATTCTATATATAATATGTACTATAATAAAAATATAAAATAAAATATATTTTAATTATACAGGGAGGGAAAGGATATGATGAGAACTGAGATTTACTAAAATTGATGAGGCCAACAGAATAGATCAAAAGATGGTGGAGCACAGAAATGTGGAGACTGAAGCCCCCGCAAATATTTGCTTTTAATTCTTTTGCAACTTTTCCAAATTGCTCTTAAATTGTAACAATAATCAAGGGGGAGCTTTACATTTGAGAAATGACTGCCAGAGGACCCAGCAGCCCCATTCCCAAAGGTAAGGTAGAGTGGAACTATGGGTCAGAGACCTGGAAGACCGAAGATAAGAGAGAGGAAATTGATTTTGGGAAACACTCAGCCACAGAGGGCACAACTAGAATGCAATCCTCTCCTCTAGTTCCTCTCCTACCTTTCTTCTGCTGATTCTCAGCTTTCTTTGCCCTCCTTTAAAATGCCTAAATTTCTGAGATTCTGTCCGGGGTCCTATTTTTTTTTCTCACTCCGCATACTCTCCGAGGGCAATCTCATTCATACTTCAATTAAAACCACTACCTTTATGCTTGATGACTCCCAAATCTCTATCTGTAATCCCACTTGCTTCACAGCAGCAGAATGAATTCCTGACTGACTACTGGATGATTCCTCTGGACATTCCAAAGGTGCCTCAGACTTTGCGTGTTCAAAATTAAACTCATCATTCTTTCCCCTGCTCCTCATTCTGAGCCCTCCAGCTCATAGAATGGTTTTTACATCTTCTCAGCCATCCAAGGCAGAAAGAAAACTGGGGATCATCTTTGATTCCTTCTTCTCCATCAGCCCCCTATATCCAATCAGTGACCAAGTTCTTAATTTCTCGCACGTATGTATTCTCATTTCATTCCCACTGCCTTAACCCAGATTTCAACATCTCTCTTGTAGCAGCCCTCTAACTGGTCTCCCTGTACCCAGTTCTGTCTTCTCCAGTCCATACATCACACTCTCACCTACAGGATCTTTCTAAAATGCAAATCTGATTCTGTTAATCCTTGATAAAAATCCCCCAAATGTCTCCCCACTGTTTTTAGCATGGTATTCAAGGCTGTCCATAATCTGGCCCCTACCGCTTTCTCATTATATCCTCTCTCATTCTCTATGTTCCAACTGTACTACACTTGTTGAGCATACCATAAACACACTGTAAACATCAAATCATTTCATATAAGGTGCCTTTGCTCATACAGACACTACTCGGAATGACTTTCTTCTTCTATTTCTCATCCCTAATAGTTTATTGACATCTACACACCTTTCAAGACTTAACATAAGCACTCATTTCTTTCTGGAGCCCTCTCCCACTCAGTACAGTTAACTATTTCTTCCTTTGTGTTTCTAATATACACTATATAGACTTTTATCAAGCATCTGTAATATTTTGCTATGTACTTTTGTTTATATGTCTCTCCTACTAATATCAGCTCCTTTGGAATCAGGAGTATGTCTTATTCATATCTTTACTCGAAATATCTATCACAATGCCTGATATAGACAAAATGTTTAACAAATGCTCCTGAATGAATACAAGAGTCATTGTGAGAATGTAATATATGAGGCTAGCCTGACCCCTATCTATGGCAGACACCAGTCATCAACCACAGTACTGTCTTCCTGAATGTCAGACTAATTCTCAAAACAGCATACTATGGAAACCTATTTCAATTACTTGGAATTGGCACAAGATATAAAATTTATTTCCCCTCCTGGAATGCAGGCTGCCACATGGAGGACCTCAATAGTAATCAGAGTTGATGTAAGAGAATTAACATGGGATTAGGCAGAGTATCTCCTAAACACTCTTTACAACAGTATGACCATAGTGATGGCACATATAGTAAGGGAATGTTGTGGCAAAAATTGATGCTGGGAGGTAAATTCTGTCCATGTGCACCCAGCATTGCCTACTGAGGAGACATCCTATCATCAGAGAAGGCAAAACCCCACATATTGGCATTCTGATTTATACTTCAGTTTTGTCTCAATTCATTCAGAAAATATTCATTTCTAACTGAGAATCAGACCTGGAAATCTGGCAACAAAATGCTGTACCTGAGGAATCAGTTAAAAAGCACATCACACTTAAACTATGGATCAACTCTTCATCCCTTCTGCATGCAGATCCCCTGATAATGTACAGAAGAGAGTAAAAACTTCTCTCTCAAACAAAATCTATTGGAGCACAGTTTCAAAATCTTATTACCATCATAAAACATAGATAAAATGATGATATATGTATAGCACAAGGGGGTATACTGAACAAGACTGTTTATGGCCACAAATAACTGGCCTGGGGCTTCCAGCCAAACTGGGCTGCTTCATATGGTTGTGCAGTATACTGGTTTTCTATTGCTGCTATAGCAAATCACCACAAACTTAGTGGCTTAAAATAACACACATTTATTCTCTGACAATTCTGGGGATCAGAAGTCTAAACTGAGTCCAAAATGTTCTAGGGGAAAATCTGTTTCATTGATTTTTCTACCTTCTAGAGGGTACCTACATTTCTTCATCCATGGCCCCTTTCTCCAACTTCAAAGCTAGCAGCATAGCATCTTCTTTCTTCTCTGACCTCTGCTTTTGTCTTCACATCTTCTCTTGATAACTCTGAACCACTTGCCTCTCTCTCATAAGGACCCTTGTGATTACATTGGGCCCACCCTAATAATCCACTATAATTTCTTCATCTCAAAATCCTTAATTTGATCATATCTGCAAAATCCCCTTTTACCATTTCAGGTAACATATTTATAGGTTCTGAAGATTAAGATGTAAACATTTTTGGAGAGCCATTATTTAGCCTACTAACTACAGGTTGTGCAAGTTGACTCCACATGATTCTGTAGGCTATTATTCACATTATGGATATCAAAAGTATTTATATTTATTATGATAATTTTCTGGGAGGGGTGATAAAGTGTTTTGGGGAAGAGGTACTATTTTACAATTCACACAAATGTACCATAAGCTAGCAGAAGCCCCAAAGTCTGAAGTGATTAATAATAATATCACAACACAGCTATAATACATTGATTCCTCTGCTAAGGTGGGGGAGCTCTGTATTATAGAAGGTTGAGGACTTGGCAGAACCAACAATAGAAAATGTTCTTTAGGTATGGACTGTATACCAGGCACTGTACTAGACACTTTATATCCCTTATCCAGAAGCCTTACAACTTGGTGCAATATTAATATCCTGACCTAAAAAATGAGCAAGGTGGCTGGGTGCGGTAGCTCATGCCTATAATCCTAGCACTCTGGGAGGCTGAGGCGGGAGGACTACTTAAGGTCAGGTGTTCGAGACCAGCCTGAGCAAAAGCAAGACCCTGTCTCTACTAACAGAAAAAATTAGCCAGGTGTGGTGGTGCATGCCTGTAGTCTCAGCTACTCAGGGGGCTGAGGCAGGAGGTTGCGGTGAACTAGGCTAACGCCACAGTACTCTAGCCTGGGCAACAGAGTGAGACTCTGTCTCAAAGAAAAAAAAAAAAGAGCAAAGTGAGACTCAGAGAGATTCATTACTATAACCAAGGTCACACAGTTGGAAGGTGGTTAAACTGGCAAATAAACCCAGGTATATCTGGCGGTAGATCCTGGATTCTTTCTGCTGTACCATTCTGCCTCCTTGAAATGAGAGGGCAGAAAATCAATTTATTAATATTTCTTATAGCCTGAGTTTCTGGAAGTCACACTTATTTTTGACTGAGTGCTAAAGCACTGAATATTCCTGAGGCAATTTCAAGTAGTAGTTCCCCTGAATACTGGGTGATAAACAACCTATATCTATACCCATCCAGGGAGAAAACCATGCCATATACCCTAGCTTCTGCACTTCCTATTACCCGGATTCTCTCTACTTATTTTGGCTTGTCTGGTTATAATTCCTAGAATGATTTGGCTCTATGCCTGAAGCTCTCACCACATCTGTCTGTCTTTCATTGCTCCTCAGCCTTTTGTAGAACTGGATAACTCTCCCTTAGTTCCTCATGATGAAACTGTCCCGGCCAATCCCAGAGCCTGTGTTCTCCATACCATACCATATTGCCTACACTTTGTGAAGTGATTATCGTGAACATTTGAGAAAAGAATTTTGTTATTAATGAATTTTTTTAAGATTGGAAGTAATCCCTATTCAAAGGGATAATATAAATAAGATAAAACTCCTTGTAACCCTTAATCCATTTGATAGAGCCCAATGTGGAGTACCTACCAGACTCTACAACTGACTGAAGGCTCCTAATACTTACTGAAGAGTGAATTCTGATTTTTGGAACTGGAATGAATTCCTCAATGATGAAAAAAGGCTAACACACCCTTGAAGATTTACACATTGCCACTATAAACCCAGAACAATTAAACTATCTAGGACTCAAATCCTGGCTCTTCCAATGATAGGGGTGTGATCTTGGGAAAAGTCTTCCACCTCATTTCTTTGGTTATTCGTATACATTATAAAACAGGGATGAGAGTTACTATATTATGTAATTGTTGTAAGAATTAAATGATTAAACAAACTATGTAAAGTTCTGGTAATGCTTGGCACATTGGTAAGTGTGTACTTCTATGTAATAATGTAAACTATTTTTATTGACTTTTATTAAGAATCTTTTTTCATTTTTACCAAGACCTGATTTTCTCAAAAAGACTTTACCACACTCATTACATTAATAGGATTCCTGCCACTATGTGTTGTCTGATGCTGAGTAAGATTAAACTTTGGATTAAAGGCCTTTCCACATTCACTGCATCTAAAAGATTTTTCTCACTGTTGTCAAATAAGGCTGAAATCCTGCTGAAAGCATACCCATACTTTTTATATACACAGAGGACCTTCTTTTTATGAATCCTCTGATGATGAATAAGACTTAGGCTCTAATTAAAGGCTTATTCATTACAGGTACGGAGCTTCTCTCCACTATGAATTTGCAGATGATGAACAAGGATTCATCTCTGTTTGAAGGTTTTCGTATACTCATTGCAAAAGATTCTCTTTGACGATGAATAAAATTTGGGCTCTAGATGAAAGCATTATCATATTCATTACACTCAAGGATCTCTTTCCATCTCTGCCCTGAATTTTCTGATGTTCTATAAGGACGGATATCGCTAGAAACCCTTTCCCACATTTATCACTGCATAAGGTTTCTTTCCACTATGAATTCTCTTATACTTAGGAAGGTCTGAGCCGCATCTGAAAGCCTTTCCACATGCATTACAAGCATAGGGTTGTTCTCCAATCTGAACTCTCTCATGTTTAAAAAATGTCTGAGCTTGTCCTAAACCCTTTCCCAGTCAACACATTCATAGGGTTTCTGTCCACTATGAATTTTTGTATGACTGAAAAAGCTTGATCACCCACTGCAATTTCTCCTGCACTGGGAAAGTTTTTCTATCCTATGAAACTTTTGGTGTTGAAAGAGAATCAAGTTCTGCCTGAAGGTCTTTCCACATTCTTACAACCACAATGAATCAGTGAATTCTCAGGTGTGAATCCTCAGGTGGCAAGTAAGACAGGCATCATGACTAAAAATTTGTTTATATTCACTGTATTCACAGGGTACCTCTCTACTGTGAGTACTCTGAGGCACCAACCTTGAACACTGATGAAAGACTTTAAACATTTATCATACATGTAGGGCTTCTTCCCATCAGAAATTCTCCAGTGTCTCACAAATTCTAAAACCTTTGTAAGAGTTACAGTCTTGTGAATCTTACCTCTATGCTCTTTCTCCTAGAGGATTTCTGTGTATAACATACATCTAGCTCAGCCTTTCCACAGTTAATTCACTCACGGCCTTTCTCTTTAGTAGGATTATTCTTACAAGGGGTAGTATTGTGCCTGTGACAAATTTCCCTGGAATAGGAAAATGTTAGATCCTTCCCCACCAAGCTTTCTTACAGCCCTTCCTTAACCTATGCTATCACATGCTAAGTCTTTCCACGATAGAGACTCTGACCAGTAGGCCTCGGATTCGGGATCCATAACATTCTTTGGAATTTGACTTTTTCTGAAATTTCCCTCTTTGGAGCAGATCCCACTCTAAATCATAATCTTATCATCTAAAATGATAGACTCACATACATAAATGGGCAAAGAACATGAGTAAACAGTTAACAAAAAAGGAAATGCAAACAGATAATAAATATATGAAATATTCTACCTTATTAGTCATCAATGAATGTAAATTGAAATAACTATGAAAGCTTATTTTTCCTTTCTCACTGCTACTAGCAGTTTAAGTGAATGCCTGTCTGACTATTCTCCTTCCTGGTATGGATGTAAATTACTATCAACATTCTGGAAAACAATTTTGTAGTATGTAATTAAGAGCCAGAGAACAGTCATACCTTTTGAACCAGTGATTACTCATCAAGCAATCCATCCAAGAAAATAGTCAGATATGTGAAGATTTATGTACAAAACTACTCATTGAAGCATTTACATTACTGAAAAAAACAAAGACACCTAAAATGTCCAAAAATACAGAATTGGTTAAATAAATTGTGATATACTTTTATGATGTGATATTACATAGCCATCAAAACTGATGTAAAAGAATTGTTATTGACAAGGGAGAATTCTTACAAGATAATTTGTAGAGAAGAAAGCAGGTGTTATGGGCTGAATTGTGTCCCCTCAAAATTCATGTTGAAGTCCTAACCTCCAGCACCTCAGAACATAACTGTATTAGAGACAGGGTCTCTAAAGAGGTAATTAAATTAAAATGACATCATTAGAGTATGCTCCAATTCAACATGCCTGGTGTCCTTATAAGAAGGGGAGATTAAGACATAGATACACACAGAAGGAAAACCATGTGAGGGCACAGGGAAAAGAAGGCCATCTACATGTCAAAGAGAGGACTGAGAAGAAACCAACCTTGCCAGTACCTTGGTCTCAGACTTCTAGCCTCCAAAACTGTTAAGAAAATAAATTTCTGTTGTTTAAGTCACCCAGCCTGTGGTATTTAGTTATCGCAGCCCTAGCAAATTATATTAAACTGTATATACTGGAAGGAAACATTAGTTAATAGTATTTACCTCTGGGGAATGAAATTGTGGATCATTTTTATTTCCTTCCTTATAAAGTCTTGTTGTTCTCCAAAATTTTCACAGTGAGCATGTCTCTACTTTTGGAATATGAAATACATAAAAAAGATAAAGGTATCTATAAGCAGTTAAAAAATAATACAAAAAAACATAACTTTGATGAAAAGAAGCTGACAAAATGAGACAAAAAGAAAATTAGTTGGGAAATCAAGGCCTGCTGAAACCCAGTGATTTCATGGCTTTGCCTCATTTTTAGGTGGCCTCCCAAATCAGGGGGAGAGGGACATGGAGGAACAAAGTGATGTGAGGATAACTGGTTTGTTTGGAGGGCAATGCAGAGGCAATGAAAAGAGATTAAACTGAGTAGGAAAGTGGGACTGTGTAGAACTAGGAGAGGAAAGCAAGGATTTGGAAGAAGGTAGATAGCAAGAGATTAAATTTTAGGAGACTGAACAAGGTGAAGCAATAAAGGAGGGAGAAGCAACGAGGTGCGCAAACAAAAAGGTAATCACAAAGAAAATAGAAAAATAAAAAACTCTCTCTCCTGCCTGGTTTTAGGGCACTCATCCAATGGAGAGTTTGAGGGCAACAATAATGATAAATACCACAACCACTTAGTAAGCATGTACCAAACACAAACATTTCACTGAAATACACTATCTGTATCTCACATGGAAACCGTGAAAGATAGGTATTATTATTCCAATTTTATAGATGAAGAAACTGATGGTCAGAGGAGGAAGTGACTTGCCCATCATTTACAGTTAGCAAGTAGGGGAACTGAGATTCAATTGAAATGTGTCTGGCTCCAAAGTGCCTGTATTTGCCATAATGTTAAGGTGCCTCATGGGCATTCACCAACCCAAATTCTCAAACTATCCCAACACCATGCAACTAACCCGTAAGTTCTCTAACCCCCTACTTGTGTCATTCTCCCTCCTTCTCAGATCTAAGAGGATTGCTTCCTGGGTCCCTTTGTCCTCAGCTCTTTCCAAATTCAGCTTTTAGATCTCTTGAGGTGGAAAATCCTGCAGTTGAAAAGGAAATAAAACTTTGTGGTTAGAGCTGGGGTACTGAATATCTCTAAATTCAGTTCTGAAAGGTACAGGGAGGGTAGTGGAAAGGGATCCTTATTTGTCAGGATGTCTTAGAAACAGGATAGGGACCTTGTGAAAGAAGCACAGAAATGTGTGTTCCCAAGAGCTAGGGAGGTGTTCTTGACCTTGAGGGATAAAAACGAAGGAAGAAAAACAAAATGAATCATTTATTTCATTTACTTGAGTCCTAAAAGAAAGAAGTCCCAGAATCGAGGAACAAAAATTGACACAGTGTAGGTTTCAAGGCTGGACACAGCTGGGTTCAAATCTCAATATTACCACTTACTTGCTATGTGACCTTGGGCTAGTATCGTTACTTTTCTGAGCATCAGCTATTTCCTCTATAAAATAAAGGAAATAAAACCCAAAAGGTAATGAGAAATTCTAAGCCTAAAGTAATCTCAAAGAAAAGGTAGCAAGGAGTTAGAGGAAATTTTCATAGTTCTTATAATTGCCTGTCAGATTATTTGGACAAATCCTCAGGCTGAAAACAGGGGAAAAAAATCTTGAAGAAAGAAAAGTAACAATCCTAAAACAATACTTAAAAACAATAAAATGACAGTATGGGAAATACCAGAGCAACACACCTAGGCAACTGGGAACCTAGAGAGGTAAATAAGCAGTGAAGCAATTTCTGCCCTGAGGCATATGTCCACTTCAAAAATTTCAACTTTAGCTGCCTCCGGCAAAAGGAGACAGAGATTAAAACTACACAGTTTGGGAAAACTAACAGGAGCCCCCCTCCCCCCAATAAGCTAGGACCTCAAAGGGCTACTCCCTAAGGGGAAATGTGAATAGAAAGCAGGCCGGTTTTGCAGCTCAGATTTGGATCACATGATCTGCCCTGAAAACCTTGAGTCTTGAATTAGATGGAGAAGCAAATCAGCAGGATCAGCTGACAAAAGGACTGATAAACACTGGGATTATCAACACAAACTATAAGACAACTATGTTTACCGTGGAGAAAGAAATAAATAACAAACTTGAAGATATTTCCAAGCAAGGCTGGGCGCAGTGCCTCACGTCTGTAATCCTAGCAGTCTAGGAGGCCCAGGAGGGAGGATTGCTTGAACTCAGGAGTTCAAGACTACCGTGAACAAGAGTGAGACCCCACCTCCACCAAAAAGACAAGAAAAAAAAAAAAACCCAGTCAGGCGTTGCAGTGTGCACCTGTAGTCCCATCTACTAGGAAGGCTGAGGCAGAAGGATCGCTTTAGAGCCCAGCAGTTGGAGGCTGCATCAACAATGGTGCCAGTGCACTCTACCCAGGGCTGCGAGTGAGACTCTCTCTCAACAAAAACAAAGAAGGCAACTGAGCACCCCTCGCCATAACCCCCACCCCTTCATATTAAAACTAAAAAAGAAAAAAAAAAGATATTTCCAAGCAAAAGGAAACTATAACAAATGATAGACTATAATTGAACCTAATCCAACTTTTAGGAAAAAAATACAGTACACCAAATTAAAAACTCAAGGGATAGCTTTAATCAGCAGATTAAGAAGTGAATTCGTGAAAACTTAAAAGAAGGGTGAGAGGAAATTATCAGAGTTTGGCGCGAAGAGACAAAAGGGTGGAAAGTATAGAAAAGAGGGTAAGAGACTCAAACTGCTCTCATTTAACAAATGGGGGTCAGGGCCTTGTAAAAGTGATCACGCTAAATCCTCACAACTACTTTACAAGGTACAACATGTAGAATCTCATTGGTAATAAAAAAAAAAATCCTTTTCAGCCCTTTCTCCATTCTGCCAGCATAACTGGGCCACAGACCTGCTTTTTCTTTAAAACTAGCTAAGAAATTCCAGAGCCTAGCTTTATAAATGCAAAGCTTCACAATTAATAAAAGGAAATTTTGAAAGATATGAAGGCTCTGTACTCTCTCCCCTGTAGCCGTGGGAGGGGTGGAAACCATTTTGCTTCACAATTATTTCATATGATCTGAATTTAAAAGGTGTTAAATTGAGAATTTTAATAAGAATGTCAACCTTGTTGTCCTTTGCAATAGGGAGACTTGTAAATATTCATAACTGTTGCCAACTAGTTCTATTCTCTGTTAAAACAAATCTTTCCTTGGAAGTATTGTTTAAATAAGCTATTGTATAAGAATCTCATAACTATAGAAAGTAACGCCTTGTTCGATGAAAATAATCTACAAAAGAAATGTGTAATTCTAATTTGGTATCATGAACTAAAATAAAATCTTAAGGGTCCCTCCCACTGGCTGACTGAACGGACCCCCTCTTGGCCACTTGGCCACGGGTATATCCTAAAACTAAATTGCCTGCCAAGAGGAGGGAGGTCAGACATGCCTCATCCTGCCCCCTCCCTTCTTGGGGACATCCTTTGTAACCCGTTAACAGGCCTAAGGGTATGCAAGGCAAACCTACAGGCCCTCAATTTACACAACAAACTTACACAACAAATCTACACAACAAATCTATGTCCGGTGGCTTGTCTCTGATTAACAGTTCCTTATGTTAAAACATTCCAAGCCTTTAGACAAAGCTTCATGCATTTAACCAATTATAGGTCAAAGAATCTTTAAACCCACCTATAACCTGTAAGCCCCCCTACCTTCGAGATGGCCCACCTTTTCATGCCAAACCAATGTATGCCTCCCATTTATTGCTTCATGACTTTACCTGTAACCCCTGTCTTCCTGAAATTTATAAAACCAAACTGTAACCCAACCACAGTGAGTCTACTTCTCAAGGTTTCTTAGGCGTGGCTCCAGATCATGGTCTTCAAATTTGGATCAGAATAAATCTCTTTAAAATTATTTTACAGAGTTTGGCTTCTTTTCCATTAACAGTATCTTACTTGGTAGTTCATTAACTTGGTGTAATAGACAGAATAAAAGCCCTCCCGAGATGTCCAAATCCTAATCCCTGTGAATGTTATCTTACATGGCAAATGGGACTTTGCAGATGTGACTAAGTTAGGAATCTTGACATGGGAAGATGATCCTGGTGGGCCCAATGTATTAATAATTACAAATTACACGGGACCTTATAAGAAAGAGGCAGAAAGGTCAGAGTTAGAGAAGGAGATATGACAACTAAAGCAGAAGCTTAGAGAGAGAGTTGAAAATGCTATGCCGTTGTATCTGCACATGGAGAAAGGAGGCGGTCTCTAGAAACTGGGAAAAGCAGAAAACAGATTCTTCCCTAGAGCTCCCTAGAGGAGGTGCAGTCCTGCCAACGCTCTTGTGTTGGTTTTAGGACTGCTGACCTCCAGAACTATACGATAATAAATTTGTGTTTTAACCCACTATGTTTGTCATAATTTATTACAGCAGCAATAGAAAACTAATACATCTGGTGATACAGCTGTAATTGCCATCTGTATACAGTAGTACCCTCCCTTTATCCACACTTGCACTTTTTGTGGTTTCAGTTACCCATGGTCAGCAGTGGTCTGAAAATATTAAATGGAAAATTCCAGAAATAAACAATTCATAGTTTTAAATTGCAGGCCATCCTGAGCAGCGTGATGAAATCTCACACTGTCCTGTCTGGGTGTGAATCACCCCTTTGTCCAGTGTATCCATGCTGTAGATGTTCCCTACCCGGGAGTCACTTAGTAGCCGGCTCTAGGCTCTATTATCACCTCACATGTTACAAGAAGAAGGTGAGTACAGTACAATAAGATATGTTGAGGCGGGGGTGGAAGGGTAGGAAGGGGAGAGAGAGAGACAGAAAGAGAGACATCACATTCACACAACTTGTATTATAGTCTATTGTTATAATTGTTCTGTTTTATTATTGTTGTTGTTAATCTCTAACTGTGACTAATTTAAAAAGTTTAACATTGTCATAGGTATGTATGTATGTACAGGAAAAAACGCATAGTGTATACAGGATTCAGTATTATCTGAAGTTTCAGGCATCCACCGAGGGCCTTAGAGCGTACCCCCCAAGGATAAGGGGGGACTATTTGTATTTGGAAACAGATTAAGTATTAAAATTTATTCTGTCAAATTATGTGGCACTATCATTGGCACTTTCCTCTTCAACCACAGGCTACTGCTTCACCCACTGGATAAACAAATGCAAGCCTACGATTCTGCTGGATTTACTATGTAACAATTACTTTGAGAGACTGTATTTCTTTTAAATTAACAATGTCACAGTTTCTATTTTACCAGTGAGAAAATGAAAACTCTGAGAAGTACAATAACTTGCCTAAGGTCAGTCCACAAAGAGCTAGGATTCAACACCCTGTCAATTGGCTACCGAGCCCAGTATTTTTCCACTGTGTTTTGCAGCCTCTCGAACTGCTCTGAGGGTGTGATGAAGAGAGGGTAAAACATCTGAATGTATTCCTCAACATAAAAGATTCCATGATTGTGAGATTCTCTACTTTCCTTTGCTTTAATTTCATGCTCACAGTAAGCAACATCTTGTTTTCTTAGTTTGACTTTCCCCATACCTCAATACTGGACCGGACATGCCCTAAATAGAGGGCTTGAGTGTTTTGGCTACTGGAAATAATACAGTAGCATAGAATGTGTGTGTTTTTATCTCTATACCTGTATCTATATTAGTCTCAGCAAACTAATTTTTATTTGTTTATCACCAAGTTTCAGTTCAGCATTTCACAAATGCCTGGACTGTGGTGAAATCACCACCCTGTAGGCCTTTTTATTAAGTTCTGTTGGAATTTCCAAAGATAATTTCCTTTCTTTGATAAGTTTAAAAGCATTTATATTTATACATCCAACACAGCTAATTAGAGCATGGGGCCTCTGAGATGCTTAAGTAAAATTGTTTCAGAAAAGAAATCCTATTTCATTTTATACCAAAAGATAGCAAATTCTGGAGGTATAAGGACTAAAAGGGAAAAATGAAATTATTCACAGATTACATAAACTAAAACCACTTTGTGATAATTCATTTAGCTGTATAGTTATGATTCTTACATTTTAAGTATGTTTTGTATAAAATTTATATAAAACCCCAACAAAATAAATAAACAAATAATTGGACCTACAGAGAGAGGTCAGTAAGGTGGATGGATCTAAAAATAATACAACAGAATCAAGCATTCCCACACACCAGCCACAATCAGTAACAAAATGTAACTTAAAAATATTCATGAGAGCAACAGGCACACAGAAATATGTCTAGCAAAATGTGCATGAGACATTATAGAAAAATTTATAAGACTTTTCAAAAACATTAAAAATATCTAGATAAAAGGAGAAATGAACCACCTTCATTTTTCTAAAGATGTCATTTCTGTCTCTAAAGTAATCTATAAATAAGATGCAGTTCTAATCAAATCTCGATGTTTCTAACAGGCCTTAAGATTTAAGGTAAGCTGATCTTAAAATTCATACGGAAAGAACATAATTTTGAGGAAAAGGAATAAGGAAGGGGCCTTTCCCTACCAAATATTAAGATGCATTATAAAGCTATAGAAATATAAAAGACAAATAAACCAATGGAACAAAATAGAAAGCCTAGAAGCAGACACATACTTATATTGGACCCTGGTATATGACTGAGATAGCATTATCAATCTGTGAAGAATAGAATACTTAATAGTCTTGGAAAAACTGATTAGTCATTCAGAAAAAAATTAAGTAAATTCTCTACATTGTGTTATATACAAAAATAAATTCCGAGCAGATCACAGAACTAAATGGGAAAAAACTGTAAAAATTTCATAACAGAATACATGGTAGAATATCTTTATGACATCAAGATAAGAAAGAATTCCTTAAACAAGATGAAAAAACAAAAAAGGCACAACAGCATGAAGGAAAAGGATGGTAAATTTGACGACATCAAAATATAAGCCTCCTGTGCAGGAAAGGATTAACTCAAAAAGCCTGGGGTGCTGAAACCCTGCAAATTCCCAGCAAAGCACTATCTAAGGGACTGGCCCTTGCCCAGCTCTTGGGAGATGATCCTTGGATTATTCTGCCTGAGATTGTTTTCATATGCCTGAGGCATGGGACCATGCAGGACCAGTACGATCAGATACTTTATGCTACTATTGTAATTTGTGGCGAGTGGCTGCTTTTGCTCTTGATAGGTGAGGGGGAGGCGGTAGTTTGAATAGCTGAGGTCACTCATGCAGGCGCTGTTAGGTAGAGATGAGTATGCAGGCGGCAGGGCAGGTGGTTAAACCACACCTGACAGTGCTGCATGCTTACGCGACTCTTTCCCAACAAAAAACCCTGGACACCAAGCTTCCCTGGTTGACAATACTTCACATATGCTGCCACACATCTTAATAAACTGTAACCATAACTATAACAGCTTTTGTAAGTCCCGTGAGTCCTTCTAGCAAATCATCAAGCCCGAGGGTGATCTTGGGGACTTCTGACAAAACAAACCTCCATATGAAAAAATACACAATAAACAGAGGGAAAAGGCAAGCCACAGACTAGAAGATACTACAAACTATAACACCAACATAAATATCCAGAGTATATAATTATATAAACACAAGTCCTACAAAGGTATATGAGAAAGGCCCAACACTACAATAGGAAAAGGATATAATATGGCAAATCACAGAAGAGGAAAAAAATGAATGGCCAGTCAATATACTGAAATGATGTCAAATTCCCCTAGTTATCTGAGACGTTAAAATTAGATACCATTTCGCACCCATAAGATTGACAAAAATTTAAAAGTCTAACAATACGAAGTGTTGAAGATACAGGGAGACAGAAATTTTCCTTCAATACCGGTGAGAATTAAAGTGTCACAGCCACAACTTTTCAGTATCTACTTAAGCCGAAGATGTATGTAACTTATTATCCAGTAATTCACCTTCTAGATATCTATTCTAGAGAAAATCTTGCACACATGTGCAAGGAAATTTGTACAAGGATGCTCATTTCAGCAACGTAACATTGAAAAAACTGGTAATAAGCTAAATGTCCATATTTGGTATATGACATACAGGGACTACAAAAATAAAATATTTGATAACCACAAAAATGGTTGTGATGAGTAAGGAGCAAAATAATATATACATTATGACAGCATTTATATAAATTTTTAAAATGTAGAAAACAATACTATATATATTTTAGGGGTATATGTCCAAAAACATGACTCAAAAGGATACATATCAATTTCAGAATAGTGGTTACTTTTACAGAGGAAACAAGGGAAATGGGATGAGAGTGAACTTAAGCTATATTTGTAACTTTTTTTTTTCTTTTTAACAAGGGATCTAAAAAAAAAGTGTGGCAAAATATTAACTTTTATTCTATCTGGATAGTGGGTCCCTGTTATTTTCTGATAGTTTTTTTATAGGTTTGATATATTTGATAATTAAAATTTTAAACACAGATGTATTAGTTTTAAGAAGCTGTAATCACTTCCTGTTGTTGCTGTAACAAATTATGACAAATTTAGTGGCTTAAAACAATACAAATTTATTTTCTTACAGTTGTGGAGGTCAGAAATCCAAAATCAGTTTCACTGGGCCAAAATTAAGGTGTCAATAGGGATCTTTACTTCTGGAGGCTTTAGGGGAGAATCCACTTCCTTGCAGTTTCTAGCTTTTAGAGGCCACCTACATTACTTGGTTCATGGCTCCATCCTCCATGTTCAAAGAAAGCAGTGTAGCATCTTCTCTTCTCTCTGATCTCTTCCAACTTTGTGTCTTCCCTTGCTGACTCTCAATCTCCTGCCTCCCTCTTACATGGCACTTTGTGATTACACTGGATAATCCAAGATAATCTCCTCACCTCAATGTCTATCTTTAATTTAATCACATCTGCAGCCTCTTTTCACCTTGTAAGGCCATATATTCACAACTTTCAGGGATTAAGATGTGGGCATCTTTGGGGGCCGTTATCCAGCCTACAACAGTCCACCCTCTGGCCCCCAAAGATTCACATTGGTTCCGCATACAAAATACATTCATTTCACCCCCAAATCCAAAAGTTTCAATCCATTAAATCATCAGTTCAAGTCCCAAATCTCATTTAAGTCTCATCAGATCAAAAGTCCCAAGTCTCATCATATAAATCATCTAAATTAGGTAAGGGTGAGGCTGTGGGTATAATCCATCCTGGGGAGAAATTCTTCTATATCCGTGGACCTGTGAAACTAGAAAACAAATTATCTGCCTCCAAAATACAATGGTGGGACAGGTATAGGATAACAGTTACAGGCATTCCCATTCAAAAAGGGAGAAAATGAAAGAGAAAAAAAAGGAGTCACTAGTCCCAAGCAATTTTAAAATCCAACTAGGCATATTCCATTAGGTTTGAAGCCCTGGGAATAGTCCTCTGAGGCCCACAGGTCCACCCTTTGGACCAAGGCCCATTCTACCTTCAGAGTCAGTCTTCTTTCATATGAAAAGTAGCACGTGTTTGCAGGTGAGTATTTTTATCAGCCTGTCTTCTGCCTGTAGAATTTTGGAAGTCCAAAAGCTTTCTTTCATTCCATCTTCTCTCTGACCCTTTCAGTCCAAGATGGCAGTGTTTCTGCTGGTATAACCCTCTAAAAAACCTTTTGGGTCTCCTGTGTATATCTTGGCAACTCACTCCATTAGAGGAGGGGCCTTCCACAGATCTTTCCTGGATAATCCTATTTCTATTCCTGGCTTCTGCAGAGATACCTGAGGGGATTTATGAGACACATGCCTAATCTCTCCACAAAGCCCTCTGTGTGATTGAGTACTCTGACCTTTTGATCCTTTCAAAGTAGTAGCAAAAGGTTTTCCAGCCATACCTTTGGCTTTCTCTCCACAGTACACTTTCCTGACAGCGCATCTCCTAACTTTAACACCTCTCACAATCTGGATAGGCTGAGAATTCCCCAAACTATCTAGTCTCAGTTCATTTTTGCTTAACAGTTCTTCCTTCTATTTCTCTCATTCTTGTCATATTTTACTAAGAGCATCAAAAAGAAACCTACCATGTCTTCAACACGTTACTTGGAAATCTCAGCTAAATAGCCAGGCTCACTGCTTACAGTTTCTGCTTCCCATAAAACTGTAAGCCACATTCAGCTAAGCTGTCTGCCACTACATAACAAGGATCTTCTTTTCTCCAGTTTCCAATAACGTGCTCCTCATTTCCTTATAAGCTCTCACCAGCAATGACTTAGTGTCCACATATTTGCCTTCACAGGCAGCTCCTTCAACATTCATATTTCTACCAAGATGATACAGATTTTCTTTAAGATGATACAGGTTTTCTCTATCGTGCTCCTCACTTCCTTCTGAGCCCTCACTGTCAGTCTTTAATAGCTATAGTTCTACTAATGGCATATTCAAAGCAATCTAGGCTTTTTCTATCATGCTTCTCAAAATTCTTCCATCCTCAACCATTACCCTATTCCAAAGCCCCTTCCACATTTTTTTTTAAAAGCCAGTCAAATTTAGCAGTGGGGGGTTGAATACCAACTTTAGTGGCACTAATGTTAATAAGTTCTGATAACCCACTATCATCGGACCAGCCTACATTTTTAGGTACACAAGTTATAGCAGCACTCTACTTCCAGGTACCAAAATCTGTATTAAGTTCTTATTGCTGCTGTAACAAAGTGCCATAAACTTTGTGGCTAAAACAACATGAATTTATTATCTTATTATTCTGAAGGTAATAAGTCTAAAAACCCGTTTCCCTGATCTAAAATTAAGGTATTAGCAAGGCTCATGTCTTCTGGAGGCTCTAAGAGAGAAGCTATTTCCTTGTCTTTTCCATCTTCTAGAGGCTGTTTACGTTCCTTGGCTCATGGTCCCTTCTTTCATCTTCAAAGCCAGAAGAACAATATCTTCTCTCCTCTCTGACTTCTGTGTCAGTCTCACATCTTCTCTCTATAACTCTGATTCTTCTGCCTCCATCTTATAAGGATCCTTGTATTACATTGGGCCCACCCTAATAATCCAGGACAATCTCCTCATCTCACAAGTCTTACTCACATCTGCAAGTCCCCTATAACATGTAAGTTGACATATTAAGTTCTGGGAATTAGAATGTGGACATCTTTAGGGGGGTATTCAGCCAACCACAGAAACAGTTTGGGAACCTGGAAAGGGTTCACTTTTCAATTATTTATACCAGCCAAGTAACCACTATTAACAAACGTTATTCAGCTATATGAAATTTTAAAAGGCAAATAACATCTTAGTATTACTTGAAAATAGGTCTGAACTTGAAAAGCCCTGAAAGGGTCACATGGACACCCAGGGCTCTCTGGACCACACTTTGAGAACCTTTGACTTACAGGATTCCATTTGTTGAAATAAAAATTTGAAGGACAGATTTATATTAACCAAGAAGAGAACAGGTTGGTTAACAGCTCTATATATTCATACAAGTATCCATGTAGCAAAAGAAAACAAGATAAAAATACTTGTGGACATACTGATTTTTATATCAAATAAGATTCCTTAAAGCCAGGCGCAGTGGCTCACACCTGTAATCCTAGCACTTTGGGAGGCCGAGGTGGGAAGATTGCTTGAGCTCAGGAGTACAAGACCAGCCTGAGCAAAAGCGAGACCTTATCTCTACTAAAAATAGAAAAATTAGCCGGGTGTCATGGTGCGTACCTGTAGTCCCAGCTACTCGGGAGGCTGAGGCAGGAGGATCACTTGCGCCCAGGAGTTTGAGGTTGCAGTGAGCTGTGATGAGGCCACTACACTCTACCTGGGGTGACTGAGTAAGACTCTGTCTCAAAAAAAAAAAAAAGATTATTTGAATTACTTTTATAACACAAAATGGTATGTGTCCCTTTACAGCTATAGGCATGGGGACTCATTTTGCCAATTATGAACATTTGAATTTTTAAGGCCAGGTACTAGAATTTTATTAGGTAAGATTGTAGGAAAAAAGTAAGCTTGTAGAACACAGTTCTTTTTCTGGCAGAAATGGAGGAAGGTTGAATTTTATTTAATAACAGAGAAATAAAGAGAACACAGAATTTTCTTATAAAACAGTTCTCTTTCAGAAAGAACAAAAGAATAAGGATGGAACAGGAAGGGAAAGGTTTGTCATGGATCTGAAGCTGTTTATGCAGTCGACTGCTCAAAGGTTTCTGCCTGGATCAGGTTTCCGTACACACAGGACACAGAAGACACATCTTCCCACAGATAAGGAATTATCCCCTAATGTGGACACACTAGTAATTCTACATATGAGAGGAATAAAAAGAAAAATAAGGAGGGGCAGTGAGACTTGATAGATTGAGATAATTTTAAGTACTGAAACTATCAGTAAGATTTGGGATAAACGTTCAAATAGTAGTGAATCTAACTGGAATAAAATTAAGAAATACTGCTCTCCAAAAGAGCTCTGACAGAGGAATGGGCCTAAGAAACCTTCACATAAACAGTCTCCAAAGTAGCAGAGATTTGATTTTTTAAATGATTCCAAAACTTCCACCTCTAGATTCTTAAGTCACTTATAACTCTACGGAAACAGATTCACTCCAGAGTCCTTTTTAATACTATCTGTCTTTTAAAATTTATACCTAGTATATTGCTATACAGACCTTTGTTGAAATGTGCTAAATACTACTTCACAGTCAGAAAAACACATAAGCAATTTGAAAGGGATTTTACTTGGAAGTGATTTTTGCAAGTGTTTGCAAGCCAGCTTTCCTTTGTCAGCTTTACACTTTATGGCAGAGTTTTATATCCTTACCACTGAGGTCAATTTAAGCCACTGAGAAACCTCACCCAGATCTTAAATAGAAATTCCTACTTTCACAAAGACATGATTTTTGGTTTAAACCCTTACTTCAGCTCTTTTATCACTAGAAAATTACGTTCATAAATCCTTTTAAAAAGACAGCTACTAATCTATTAAGAGATTTATAATTTGCCCAAATATTTCCTGGTACCTGGGGGGGATGGGGGGGGAGGGACATATACCTACATCATGGGTGCAACGCGTACTACCTGGGGAACGGACACGCCTGGAGCTCTGACTTGGGGGGAAAGGCAGTACATGGGCAACGTATGTAACCTGCAATTCTGTATCCCCCATAACAATAAGATGAAAAAAAAAAAAAAGAAAAAATGCTCTCAGAATCAATCTGTATAATATTTTCCCAATAAAAATTGAATAAATAAAAAAAAAATCATAGATAGGCCTTACATTATTCCTGTAATCTGTCAACAGGAAAGAGAAGAAATCTTTGTGATGGAATTACTGCATTCTTGGTATGGACACCTAAAGATTCCAAGCAGCATCTTTACATTTCTTTAAATATCAGCTTTGCAAATGGCTATGAGCTTAGGTCTGTTTCTTAAACTTGTCCAGAAAGAAGTTAATTATTGACATCAAAGAGTAAATGGGGTTTCCTAGGCAGCAGTGTGTATTTTATTGGTTCTTAACTTTATAGTTAAGAACCTCTGAATCTTTTTCTAGAGCAAATACCTGGAGTTAACTGGAACCATCAGGGCAGGACACTAAAGCATTAAGACAGCAGAAAGTAGCAAACAGTCAATCCCCAGCCTTCAGCCAGCAAAACTCATGGGCTAGCAAGAATCACGGAACTTTGATCTAGTAGGCAAAATTCCTCAAAACCAACCTGCCAAGAGGGCTATAATCTTAATCCCTAGTCTCCTCCTATGGGGAAATATCTACTATTTATAACGTTTGTTAATAGTGGTTACTTGGCTGGTATAAATAATTGAAAAGTGAACACTAAGTGCTAGAAGTGTCTTTGTGGTCATTTAAATGAGCCAACTGACAATTACATTTAATGCTCTCATATTAATTAAGAGTAGGTGCAGAGAAGTGCAGTGCAGAAGCAGCCTGGGATCTGGAGCCAGATTTCCTGGATTTGAATCTCAGTTTCACCATTTATTATGTACAACCTTAGGAAAACTATTTAACCTCATTGTCTTTCACGTGTAATGGAGGGATGATAACAGTACCTACCTCTTAGGTTTGTTGTGGGCATCTCATGACTTACTATAGGTAAGTGCTTTCAAAGATGACCTACAATAAATATTGTTCAACAGTTAAGCCCTCAAGTGTTAATCATTTAAGTGCTTGCAGGAAATTCTTGTCAAACTCTACTTCTAAACTGGTGTGGAAGAAGAGCATAAAGGTTTCATTATAGAAAACAAATAATGACATTAGAAATGTGTTTCCCTTTTAATAATGGGAGTCAGGAATCACTGCTATCATCCCTTTCATTCAGCATTATACTGGAGGTCCTATCCAGATGTGTGGGAGGAAAACGAAGCAAGGAGGAAGAGGAGAAAGAGGAAGAGAGTGAGCATTAGAAATGAATAAAGGAAATGGTTAGTATTTAGAGTTGATATGACTCCCTACATAGAAAACTTACGAGAATCTTAATACTTTTCAAACTGTACTCTCAGCAGAACTTGATAACAGGGCGCATTTACCCTACTGGTTGAAAAATCAAAAAGAAGATACGTAAAGGTCCATTACTTTCAGGACAATAGAGATCAGGCAGTGAAGGACAACAATTCTTGAGAAATGGTAAAGAAACAAGGTGACCCTATAAAATGCCTCAGCTTACTGCCTTTAGTTTCCAGATCTTGCCATGGGCAAGGGTAACTGAGGTGGAGCCTGGTAGAACCCCCCAGGTGAGGAGATAAAACTGAGTCCAGGAAATATACGTAGCTAAAATTTGCAGGCAAGAGTAACAGAATGGGGGGACAGCACAAAAACAGAACTCCTGAGATCTGCAAAGGATCCATTGAGTATTCAACAGGGTATCCATTAGTGTATGTTTGAGGCAACTATCCACCGTAGGGTAAAAAACCACCTGAAACAATTAGAAAGAATAGTTTTCATTACTACACTGGGCCAGGAACAGTACCTATTACCAACAGGCAGCATAGAGTAATTTTCCCTACGCTGAGCACTGCCCTGGTTCCACCTAACCAATCTTAGAAGCAAGACACAAAAGTTATCAAACTGTTTCCATGTAACTTTATCACATTCCAGAATAAAGTTCAAGAAATTTTTAGGTACACAAAAATTTCTAGCATCCAACAAGGTAAAATTCCCAAGGCTTGAATGCAAACAAACATCACCAGCAATGCAAAGAAGTTTGAAATTACAAAAAGAAAAAAATGAATCAATAAATTGAAACCAACCAAGAACTGACATGGATGCTAGAATTACCAGATAAGGACATTAAAACAGTTATGATACAATTTATTCATTAAAATAGTAGAGGCATGGAAAATATAACAAAGACCCGCAAATTAAAATTTTAGAGATGCAAACTATAGTATCTGAAGTGAAAAATACACCCAGTTGGATGAATATATATTAAACAATGGAAAAGGAAAGATTAAAGAACCTAAAAAGATGGCAATAAAAATCATCCAAAATGAAAGAGAGAAAACAATTTTTTTCAAAGTGAGCAGAGCATCAGTGGACTATTGAACAATGGCAAACAACTTAATACATAGGTAATTAAAAGTCTCAGAAGGAGATTAAAGAAGTAGCAACATAGAAGATATTTGATGAAATAGTAGCTAAACATTTTCCAAACTTGATAATTTTAACCAAAAAAATCCAAGGCTGGGCGCGGTGGCTCATGCCTGTAATCCCCGCAGCACTGTAGGAGGCCGAGGCAGGAGGACCGCTCGAGGTCAGGAGTTCAAGACCAGGCTGAGCAAGAACGAGACCCGTCTCTACTAAAAATAGAAAGAAATCAGCTGGACAACTAAAAATATGTAGAAAATATTAGCTGGGCATGGTGGCACATGCCTGTAGTCCCAACTACTCAGGAGGCTGAGGCAGGAGGATTGCTTGAGCCCAGGAGTCTGAGGTTGCTGTGAGCTAGGCTGATGCCATGGCTGGCACTCTAGCGTGGGCAACAGAGCGAGACTCTGTCTCAAAAAATAAATAAATAAATAAAGTACATAGTAAAAGAAACAATAAGGGAATTGAAATGGTACACTAGAAAATATTTATTTAAGACAAATGAAGGTAGTAATGTAAGAATAGAAGAAAATGACATAAGACATATGGAAAACAAATAACAAAACACGTATGTAAATTCTACCTAAACGGTAACTGTACTAAATGTGAATAGATTGAACTCTCTAATAAAGAAGCAGAGATTGGCAGAAAGGACCAAAAAAAAGTATGGCCCAAATATATGCTGTCTTCAAGAGACTAATTTTAGATTCAAAGGCACAAAGAAGTTGAAAATAAAAGAGTGAAAAGAGAGATATCCCATAAACAGTAACCAAAAGGGACCTGGGGTAGCTACACTAATGTCAGACAAAATAGAATTTAAAACCATTATTGTTACTAGAGACAAGGAAGCACTTTTACAATCATTAAACTGTCAATCCATCAGAAAGATATCATTATCATAAACTTATATTTGCCTAATAAGAGATTCCAAACTACATGAAGCAAAAACTGGCAGAACTAAAGGGAAAAATAAACAATTCAATAACATTTGTTGGCTGCTTCAATACCCCACTTTCAATAATAGAACAACTAGACATATGATCAACAAAGAAAAAAAAAGACTTAACAATATTTATCAACTAGATCTAATGGGCACATACAGAACACTTCACCCAACAGGTGAATACACATTCTTCTCAAGTACACATGAAATATTCTCCAAGATAAATGATGTGTTAGATCACAAAACAAGTCTAAATTAATTTAAAACTATTGAAATTAACAAAAAACCCCAACCACCATGGAATTAAATTAGAAATGGGAACAGAAGGATATTTTGCAAATTCACTTAAAAAGTGGAAATTAAACAACACACTCCTAAATAAGCCAAAGGTCAAAGACAAAACCACACAGGAAATTAGAAGGTTCTTTGGGATGAATGGAAACTTAAACACAACCTACCAAAACATATGAGATGCAGCAGAAACAGGACTCATATGGCAATGTATAGCTGTAAATGACTACATTAAAAATCAAGAAAGAAATCTAGCCTTTCATTTTAATAAACTATAAAAGAAGAGAAAACTAAACCCAAAGCAAGCAGAAGGAAGAAAGGACATAATAAAAACTAGAAAGTAAATGAAATAGAGAATAGAAAAACACTAGAGAAAAATGAATGAAACCCCAAAGTTGGTACTTTGA
Organism: Eulemur rufifrons; assembly: GCF_041146395.1. Taxonomy (NCBI): domain Eukaryota; kingdom Metazoa; phylum Chordata; class Mammalia; order Primates; family Lemuridae; genus Eulemur; species Eulemur rufifrons. Next base: position 100,898,501 of record NC_091012.1, read on the forward strand.
AAAGATCAACAAAATTGACAAACCCGTAGCTAGACTCACCAAGAAAAAGAAGACTCAAATTATCAGAATAAGCAATGAAAGAGGGACCATTACTACCAACCTTATGGAATTAAAATCAAGGAATGCTATCAACAACTGTATGGCAATAAATTAGATAACTTTAATGAAATAAACAAATTCCTGGAAAAACATAATCTGTTGAATAGACCTATAACAAGTGAAGAGATTGAATTAGTAATCAAACACTACCTACAAAGAAAAGCCAAGACCCAGACAGCTTCTTCTGCCAAATTCTACATAAACTCCTTGAAAAGGCAGAAGGGAACAATTCCTAACTTTTTCTGTGAGGCCAGTATTATTCTGATACCAAAACCAGACAGAGACATTACAAGAAAAGAAACCTACAGACCAATATCCCTTATGAATATAAACACAAAAGTCCTCAAGAAAATACTAGCAAACCAAATTCAGATGCATATAAACAGGATTATATACCATGACTAAGTGAGAACTATTCCAGAAATAAAATGTTGGTTAAATATATGAAAACCAATTTAATATACTATATTGATAGAATCAAAGACAAAAAACCACATGATCATCTCGATGGATGCAGAAAGAGGTTTTGATAAAACCCAATACCTTTTCATGAAAAAACACTCAACAAACTAGAAATAGAAGGAAAGTTCTTCAACTAGATAAAGGCATGTATGAAAACTCCACAGATAACATCATACTTAATGGTTAAAAATTGAAAGCTTTCCCCCTAAGATCAAAAAAAGATAAGGATGTCTACCCTCTCCACTTTAATTCAACTATGTACTAAAGGTTCTAGCAAGGGCAATTAGGAAAGAAAACACAATGAAAGGCATTGAGGTTGTAGAGGAAGAAGCACTATCTCTAGAGGCAGATGGCATGCTCTTGAATGTAAAAATTCTATGGAATAGGCCGGGCGTGGTGGCTCATGCCTGTAATCCTAGCAATTGGAAGGCCGAGGCAGGTAGATCATTTGAGCTCAGGAGTTCGAGACCACCCTGGGCAAGAGTGAGACCCCTGTCTCTACTAAAAAAAGAAAGAAATTATCTGGCCAACTAAAAATATATAGAAAAAATTAGCTGGGCGTGGTGGCGCATGCCTGTAGTCCCAGCTACTGGGGGGGGGGGGCGGGGCTGAGGCAGTAGGACTGCTTGAGCCCAGGAGTCTGAGGTTGCTGTGAGCTAGGAGGACGCCACGGCACTCTAGCCCAGGCAACAGAGCGAGACTCTGTCTCAAAAAAAAAAAAAAAAAAAAATTCCATGGAATCTACTAAAAACTATTAGAACTAATGAATGAGTTCACAGAGCTTCAGGTTTCAAGATCAATAAACAAAAGTCAAACTGTAGCTCTACCTTGCAATGAATAATCCAAAAATAAAATTAAGAAAACAAGTCTAAGTCCCGGTGTTCTACATTGCACAGCAGGGTGACTATAGTTAACAATACTGTATATTTCAAAATAACTAGATGAGAGGATTTTGAATGTTCTTATTACAAGGAAATGAAAAATATTTGAGGAGATGGATATCACCTAAATATCCTGATTTGATCATTAAACAATGTATACATGTATGAAAACATCACACTGTACCCCATAAATAAATTAATTTTATATGTCAAATAAAAAACTTTTTAAAAAGCCCATTTACAATAGCATAAAAAAAATAAAATACTTAGGAATAAATTTAGCCAAGGGGGTGAAAAACTTGTACACTGAAAACTATAAAACATTGCTGAAAGAAATTTGAAACACCATAAAAAATAGAAAAACACTGTAGTTCACAGATTATAAGACTTAATATTATTAAGATGACAATAATCCCCAAACTGACCTACAGATTCATTGAAATTCCTATTAAAATTCTAACTGCCTCTTTTGCAGAAACAGACAAGCTGACCTTAAAATTCATACTGAAATAGAAGGAACCCAAAACAGTCAAGACAATTTTTAAAAAGTAGAACAAAGTTTGAGGAGTCCCACCTCCCAATATCAAAACTTACTACAAAGTTTCAGTTACTAAGACTCTGTAGTATTGGAAGAATTATACGGACTGATGAATAGAATTGAGAGTATAGAAATAAACCCTCACATTTATGGTAAATCAATTTTTGACAAGGATGCCAAGACTATTCACTGGGGAAAGAATAGTCTTTTCAACAAATGATGCAGGGACAACGGGATATCCATATGCAAATAAAATTGGACCTCTACTTCACACTACATATTAATATAAAAATAAACTCAAAATGGATCAAAGACTTACATGTAGAAGCAAAAACTATAAAACCCATAGAAGAAAGCATAGGTGTAAATCCTTGCGAATTTGGATTAGGCAACAATTTTTTATGTAAGACAAAAAAAGCACAAGCAACCAAAGAAAAACTAGACAGACAGGGTGGGCACGGTGGCTCACGTCTGTAATCCTAGCACTCTGGGAGGCTGAGGTGGGTGGATCGCCCGACGTCAGGAGTTCGAGACCAGCCTGAGCAAGAGCGAGACCCCCGTCTCTACTAAAAATAGAAAGAAATTATCTGGCCAACTAAAAAATATATATAGAAAAAATTAGCTGGGCATGGTGGCATATACTTGTAGTCCCAGCTACTCGGGAGGCTGAGGCATGAGGATCACTTGAGCCCAGGAGTTTGAGGTTGCTGTGAGCTAGGCTGATGCCACGGCACTCACTCTAGCCGGGCAACAAAGCGAGACTCTGTCTCAAAAAACAAACAAACAAACAAACAAACAAACTAGATAGACTGAACTTCATCAAAATGAAAACCTTTTGTTCATCAAAGACACTATCAAGAAAGTGAAAAGACAACCCATAAAATGGAAGAAATATTTGAAAATCATATACCTATTAAGGATCTAATATCCAGCATATATACAGTCACACAATTCAACAATAAAAAAGGTAAATAATGCAATTAAAAAAGAGAAAAGGAATTGAACTTTCTCCAAAGAAGATATACAAATGGCCAATAAGCACATGAAATACACCCATCATCATTAGTCATTAGGAAAATGCAAATCAAAACCTCCATGAGGTACTATCTGACACTGCTGTGGCCACTCTGAAGAGGAAGAAGGGACCCCCACCCAAGATTTAGTTTAGGTGGGTGTTGAGACTGGTTTGGCTACACCACACACACAAGGGGGTACACAAAGGTTTAATACTTACATAAATGAAGATTTTCTTGGTAGAGTAGGGGAGGCTTCCCAAGCAGGTTAGCTATGGCTTGAAAGAACAAGGAAAGGAGATCAGCTTGGATTTTCATTGTGATTGGGGCCTGAGGTGGGGCACAGGAAGGGGCTTGCATGGTTTGAATCTTTTCCCGGCACCAAGGAGGCAGCACCAGGGCTTCTTATCAAATCACCCAGATGTGGGGCAGAGGGGAAGAGGGTGAAGCTTAAAAGATGTAAGCAAATATCAGAAACTCGAGTCAGGAAAAAAAAATTGAGTCAGAATCTTTTATTACAATTCACCCCTGATATTTCCCTTAATGGTTGACATGTACTATGCTTCCTTTAATTAAATCTGAATTTGTTTAATGAAGCCATTATGGTGCTCTATGAGTCCTGCAGGATAAAGTCTGTAAAGAAGGTAAATGTTTTGTTGAATGCCTTCATTAAGCCCAGCATGCCCAGCAGTCTAAGAAATGAAATGAGTGCTTTGGTCATTATAAATGATGTCTCAAATGCTAAAGGAATAAGGATTCTCTTGGTGAGATCTTACTTTGTGACTTTACTATGTGTAGATATATGTGTTACCTTGATTTACATTTTGACTATCTGTGAGGTTAGGGATTCTTGAATTCTTTTCCCCAAATGGGGTAATTCTTAGGCAATGGCCCATGAGTCTATAAAAATGTGCAGATTGGGGCCAATTGTTAGCTAGAACATTCAGTGCTAAGGTGAATGCCTGAAGTTTGGCCAACTGTACCGATCCCTATGTCCTGTCCTTATCAGGAACATCCTGCTTACGGCATGAAAAGCATCAGCTCTCCAGCAAATTCCATTGTATGCAATGGTTGTGATGCCATCCGTGAAGCACACAAACTCCCACTGCTTTTCACCCTGCTGATCTTAAAGGGCTCTACACATGGCCACAGGGTCTGAGATGGAGGTGACCTCCTCTAGCACCATACTTAGCAAGGAACTGAAGACAGGGGAGGCCACCCTCCTCCTACATGTAGTAGATGCCAGAAGGCCCAGGTTTGGCTCCGTCTTGTAGCTGGGCCTTAGTAGCCATGCCCAGCTATGGTGCCTGACTTCCATGACCCAAGGGCATGACAGGCAGCTGGGTATAGAGGGTCAGGGGCTCAACGGTTGTGACAGCCTCTATTTCTAGAGAGCCCACTATGTAGCCAGCAATTGTCACTCTAGTGGTGTACAGAACAGGTCAAAGGAAGGCAATTTCTTGCATCAAAAATCCATGGGAAATTTGGGGCAATCACGGGTGGTCCAGAGACTCTAGGAGAAATGAGGAGGCTGCTAAAGCCTCTATGGTGAAGCAGCATCTGGGGTCATAACAACAGTGTTTGTCATATTGCAATTCTGACAGATTCTGGAGCCTTTGTTGGACGGGTCCCCATTTAAGATGTATTAATTTGCAAGAAACAGTGTAAATGGGTTTCAGTAAAATTTATAAATGAGGAATATTTTGCCTCCAGAATGCAAATGAGCCTAAAGGAAAAGTTGTGGGTGCTAGGAGGGTCAATAGCTGCTTTCTTGACAGTGTCAGAGACAGAGTGGTCCTCAATTTACCAAACAATTTTTAGGTATTTAACACATTAACTGCCATGTGAGTTGTATTCAACTCATACCAGTTTTGAGCCCAGGGCCTCATGAAGCATATGTAACTCACATGTCTCTTTACCTTGGGAGCCGTGCGGTACACAGGCAACTGGCGCTGCCATGCTGTAGCATACATGTTATGTGATGGGTGGCCCCCTGGGCAAAACCCTGCAGTTGGTTCATGAAAATCTTACTTGTTGATGTTCTTATTGTTATAATTAATATTGACAATTTAATTGCATATAACTCATACACAAAAACAATAAAAAATAACAAATTTTTCACTAAATTAGAAAGGATCGTTTTGTTTCTGAAGTTTTTATTCTATTTTCATAATAAAACACTATGGCCCCAAGGAAAAAAATGTTTTTCTAGTGTGGCAGTCAATGCGTTAAACAAGGTGGTAGGGCCTTGTACTATGTGTGGCACAATGACCCATCTCATTTTGTGAGCAACTTTGTGACTATTTGTATTTCCTGAATGAGGGTGCCAAATCAATCTCCTCAGGGGAAGATGTCATTAATGTAATGTCATACCTGTGCTCCTGGAAGAAGCTGGATGCAGTTAAGATCTTGCCTGAGAAGACTGTGTGTGATGGGAAGGCTGTTGAGGTACCCCATGAATTGCCAGGTAAATGGGTACTGTGTCTCTTCAGAGGTGAAGGCAAACTGAGGCTGAAAGGCTGTTGAAATAGGCACTGAACAGAACATATTAGACAAATCTGTAATGGCAAAATACTTATGAGTCTCAGATTGGATGGAATCAATAATATCAATCATATTGGGTATAGGGACCTTAATGTGTGGGACCACAACATTAGCATTATGGTAATCCACCATTAGATGCCATTCATTTGAAGTTTAAGAACAGGCCAAATTCAGTTGGTTAAAGAAGCAGTGGGGAAAATCACCCTTTCAACAAATAGGCCTTGTACCATGGGTTTTGATCTTTGTTGACTCTGTTCTAATTTACAGTGGGCTGTATTAACTATTTTAACTGGAGGTATAGTCCATGGGATCCTAATCTGTCAAACCAATTTGTATGTGCCGAAGACTTAAATTTTAATTTTATCATTCATTTGATCTGAGTGCTCATAACCACTATAGGATATTTTAAGACAATGAGTGGTACAAATGTGAGGAATTCAAGCAAGGCAGTAGTTCTAATAGTCAAGACGAGGCATACTTATTTGTCCTCTTTTTTAAGTTCAGGAATTATCCTAAGATTATAGGAGGTATCTTAGTTAAACTTAGTGGGATCCTGAGGTTTAACTAACTTGAGTCCCAGTATTGAGCTCTAGAACGTTTGCTAACCGCTGCATTTCAGCACCAATCAGCAAGTACCCTTTTTTAATCTTTCTGCTTTAGTAAAATCTTCTGGTAAATTTTGGATTCTAACTGGGTCAAATTGTGGATCTGTTTCTGCTTCTCTCAAGTCCAGGTTTTTTTCTTTCTTTTATAGTCATGCATCACTTAACAATGGAGATATGTTCCGAGAAATGTGTCATTAGATGATTTCGATGTCATTATACAAACATCATAGTGTACTTACACAAACCCAGATGGCATAGCTTACTACACATCTATGGTATGGCTTATTGCTCCTAGGCTACAAATATGTACAGCATGTTACTGTACTGAATACTGCAGGCAACTGTAACACAATGGTAAGTACTTGTGTATCTAAACATAGAAAAGATACAGTAAAAATACAGTATAAAAGATAAAAAAAAAGTTAGTACATCTGTATAGGACACTTACCATGAGTGGAGCTTGCAGGACTGGAAGTTGCTCTGGGTGAGTCAGTGAGTGGTGAATGGATGTTAAGACCTAGGACATTACTGTACACTTTATAAACACTGTACCATTAGGCTATGCTAAATTTATCAAAACATTCTTTCTTCAATAATAAATTAACCTTAGCTTACTGTAACTTTTTACTTTATAAACTTTTTAATTTTTTAAACTTTTTGACTCTTGCTGGTAGTAACTCTTAGCTTAAAACACAAACACATTGTATAGCTGTACAGAAATATCTTCCTTCTTTATATCTTTATTCTATTAATTTTTTTTTAATTTTTAAAGTTTTTTGTTAAAAACTAAGTCACACACACATTAGCCTAGGCCTACACAGGGTCAAGATCATGAATATCACTGTCTTCCATCTCCATACCTTGTCCTACTGGAAGGTCTTCAGGGGCAGTAACACACATGGAGCTGTCACCTCCTATGACAACAATGCCTTCTCTGGAATACCTCCTGAAGAATCTGTCTGAGGTTGTTACAGTTAACATTTTTTATAAGTAGAACGAATCACCCTAAAACAATGATAAAAAGTATGACAAAAATTATAATATGTAAACATAGTCATTTATTACCAGTTATTAATGTTATGTACTATACATACTTATATGTGCTATACTTTTATAGAACTGGCAATGCAGTAGGTTTATATACCCAGCTTCACTGCAATCATGTAATGCAGTGGTCCCCAACCTTTTTGGCACCAGGGACCAGTTTCATGGAAGACAATTTTTCCGTGGCCCAAAGTCGGGGGAGGGCGTAGGTGGAGGTCAGGTGGTGATGCAAGCATGGGGAGTGGCTGTAAATACCACTGCTCACCTCCTGCCGTGAGGTGGGGTTCCTAAGTCTTTTTGGGGGGTCAGGTGGAGCTCAGGCGGTGTCGTGCGGCCCAGTTCCTAACAGGCCATCGACTGGTACTGGGCCACGGCCTGGGAGTTGGGGACCACAGATGTAATGCATTGTGTTATGACGTTACAACAGCTACATCACTAGGTGATAGGAATTTTTCAGCTCCATTATAATCGTATAGGACCACCACTGTATACGCAGTCTGTCATTGACCAAAACATCATTATGCCGCATATGACTGTACTTCCTTTTTTTGTTGTTGTTGTTACTGGAGATGTTTCAGGGGGTTCTCTACCTGGTTCATATTTATAAATTTCTTCCTGCAGAAAATCTCAAATTAGCATTGTTATTGTAAGGGGCCTCCCCCAGTGACAATGGTGGTTATATAGGATTTAAAGACCAGGGGCTTTAGGTGGGTTTGAATTATCCCCTTTCTGTGTGCCACAGGGGTGCCATGGATGTTTTTCCCGTAATCTTGAGGATTAGGGTCTTTGTTGCAAGGGAGGCACAGGTGTGGGCAGCGGCGGCGGCGGCAGCGGCAGCAACAGAGGTATTTAAGGGTCCTGGTGAGCCATCTGCTCTTAGGAGTGCAGACCCCTCAGGAAGCCACATAATGGCTGTTCCTTTTCTCTTCATTCTCTCTCACCCTCTTGCTCCCCACCATGACTGCTCTTTGGAGAGTGACCACCTGATGGGGAGTCAGCTGTCAAAGCCTGATTGAGACAACCAATGGTTCATAGGCATAGTCATTCTCCTGAGCCTAGCGTCAGTCACAGCTTTACTCTAAGACACACGGATAGGTCTGGGCCAGAACACATGCCCTAGGGCCACTTTAAGGAGGGCCCTAATTTCATACTCCAGTTCCTAAATGCCCAATTAAATTATCTACACTTATGTCTTTTTTAAAATTTTCTTTTATTTCAGCATATTATGGGGGTACAAAAGTTTAGGTTACGTATATTGCCCTTGTCCCCCTGCTGCCCTAAGTCAGAGCTTCAAGCGTGTCCATACTCTAGACGGTGCCCATCGCGCTCATTAAGTATGTATACACCCATCCTCTCCCCCCCACACATCTGCCCGACACCCGATTAATGTCTTGGCTAAATCTGTAACAGAGGTTGACTAGGAATCAACAACGCAACAGAGCATAGCACAACTAAAGCACAAGCTAGCCTGAAAGCTCAACGTCCATGCTTGCCATCAGGCAGCAAAACCACTTAGCAAGCCAAAGCAATTAAAGAAAGACACCCCCTCCCCCATGGTAGCTGTCATTGTCTGGGTACCATGCACACTATGCCAATTGTTCTTTTTTTTTTTTTTTTTGAGACAGAGTCTCGCTCTGTTGCCCGGGCTAGAGTGAGTGCCATGGCAACAGCCTAGCTCACAGCAACCTCAAACTCCTGGGCTCAAGCAATTCTACTGCCTCAGCCTCCCCAGTAGCTGGGACTACAGGCATGCGCCACCATGCCCAGCTAATTTTTTTCTATATATATTTTTAGTTGGCCAGATCATTTCTTTCTATTTTTAGTAGAGACGGGGTCTCGCTCTTGCTCAGGCTGGTCTCAAACTCCTGACCTCGAGCGATCCACCCGCCTCGGCCTCCGAGAGTGCTAGGATTACAGGCTTGAGCCACCGCACCCGGCCTATGCCAATTGTTCTTGCCACTCTGCAGAGGAAGGAGGGACGCCACCCAAAATTTGGTTTCAATGTTCAGATTGATAACCCCTCACAAAGAAAAGGTTTACTACTCACATAAATGTAGCTTTTCTGGGGAGAGCAGGCCAAGCCTCCAAAGTAGGTTAGAAAAAGCAAGGAAACAAGATTGATTTGAGTTTTTATCCTGGTTAGAGGGTGAGGTCAGAGTGAGGGTTCTCTCTTGCAGGAAGGCACTTGCATGATTTCAATCTCTTGCTAGCTCTGAAGGAGGAAGCGCCCACATTTTCTTACCGACCTGCCCAGATGTAGGGCAGAAGGTGAAGAGGGAGAGGTGAGGCTTCAAAGATGTTAGCAGTCAAATATTTTAAAAATGGAGTCAGATTCCTTATTATACACACTCACTAGGATGGCTGTAATAAGAAAACAGGAAAATAACAAGTGTTGGTAAGGATGTGGAGAATTGGAACCCTCATACATTCCTGGTGTGAACAGAAAATGGAAGAGCCACTTTGGAAAAGTTTGGTAGTTTTTCAAATAGTTAAATAGAGGGTTATCATACAACCCTGCAATTCCACTCCTAGGTATGTACCCCAGAGAAATGAGAACATATGTCTACACAAAAAAGTATACCAGAAGTTCATAGCAGCATTACTCATAATAGCCCAAAAGTGGAAACAACCCATTTGTCCATCTACAATCTGATGAATGGATACATAAAAGGTGATATATTCATACATGGAATATCATTCAGCCATAAAAAGGAATGAAGTACTGACACATGCTACAACAACATGGATAAACTTTGAAAATATCATACTAAGTGGAATAAGCCAGACACAAAAGGCCACATATTACAAGACTCCATTTATATGAATTGTCCAGAATAGCCAAATTCAGACAGACAGAAAGTAATGAGCTGGGCGCGGTAGCACGCGCCTGTAGTCCCAGCTACTCAGGAGGCTGAGGCAGGAGTATCACTCGAGCCCAGGAGTTTGAGGTTGCTATGAGCTAGGCTGATGCCATGGCTCTCTAGCCTAGGCAACAGAGAAAGACTCTTGTCTCAAACAAAAAAAAAAAAAAAAAAAGAAAAGAAAAGAAAGAAAGAAAGAAAGTATATTAGTTTTGGGGATGATGTAAATGTTCAGGAATTAGATGGTGGTGATGGTTGCACCAAAAAAGATCACTGAATTTTATACCTTAAAATGTCAAATTTTATTTTCTGTGCATTATATATATCGATTTAAAAATGGAATTACTAACTGAAAAGGAAAAAAATGATGGCAGAATAAAAAATATTCCCAGGTAACAAAAACCAAGAGAATTTGTATTACAAACGTGATTTGAAAGAAATACTAAAAGAAGTTCTTCAGGCTGAAAGGAGGTGACTCCAAAGGGTAGTAGGAATCCATACAAAAAACAAAGAGCAATGGTAAAGGCAATTATGAAGGTAAATATAAAAACAGTGTAATTACATATTTCTTCTCTTTTCTACTCTTAATGTATTTAAAAATCAATGGCATAAAACAATAGCTATAAAATTGGTTTGGGGGCCTAAACATATAGAAATATAATATAACAACACAAAAGAGTGATAAAAAGGAGCTGTTAATCCACACAACAATGTGGGTGATCTTAAATGCATATTTTAAGTTAAAAAGATAGTCTGAAAAGAATACATGCTTCATGATTCCATTAAGATGACACTGTTCAAAAACAAAACTATAAAGCCAATGGGTCAGTGGTTGCCAAAGATTTGGGGACACAGGAGGGATGACTAGATGAAGTACAGGTTGGTTGTTTTTTAGAGTGGTGAAGCTACTATGTAAGACACTGTAGTGGTACATGATGCTATCCATTTGCCAAAACCCACAGCACAAAGAGTGAACCTTAATATATGCAACTTAAAAAAAAATCAACTAGGGGCCTTTTGTTCCCCAGTAGGGAAAAGCTGGGTTGAGAGGGAAAAGCTGGGTTGAGAGGGAAAAGCTGGGGTGGGGGGTGGGGTTTGTCAACTAGGACGGCAGGGGATCTCAGGATGGAATGCAGGCTATGACAGAAATTTTAACTGAATTACAAATGTATGACAGAACCTTCCTGAAGAGGGTAGGAAGAAAAGGCAAGGCACCATCCTAGGTAACTTTGGAAATGAGTAGAGACTGCAAGACTAAAGACAAAAGAAACTGTACACAAGCGGGGTTCTCTAGTTGGTAAAGTTGTTTCTTGTGGAAGTACGGGTTAATAATCCTGAAACTGCTGTCTGTGCACACTGAGATTGAACAAATCAGTAAATGGATGGCGGGGGTAGGAGTCAGGTTCCTCACTGGAGTAGGAGGTTACAAATAAGCAAGAGGGGAGGGCTAGAATAAACCTTGCTTAGGGTACTGGATTAGAATCAGAGACATCAGTAGAAACTCATGTTTAGCTTAAAATAAATAAAGATGGAATATACATATATTTATAAATATGTGTGTAGACATAGTTAGCAAACATATTTGCTAACTCTGTCTGCTGAGAGGACCCAGAAGCAATGGCACGCTGACAGGAACGAGTACACTCAACAGTCAGATCTTGGTATGTAACACCATTCTCTAATAAAAGAAATCTCAGTGGAGAAATCTCCTTGGAGAAATGGCTAATTCTCGGGCCGAGGCATGGCATATATGACATGAGCCTGCAGCATCTTGTAGTTCCAGAAAATAAGGGAGTCCTCAAAAAACAAAATGATGGGAGTATGTCAAGAGACACAGGACTGAATCGGAAACTGCCCCAGTGACCAAAGCTGGAACAATTTGAGCAACAAAGTATATAATGTAGTATTGGATTATAACCCAAAGTATAAAATAAAAATCCACGAGTCAATATTGATATAGATAAATGACTGAATAAAAATGTAAATGGAAGACAGTAGTCAAATCTCCTGTAGAGAATCCAAACAATATATGTAGCTCCTACCCCCACCACACACAAAAAAGGAGATGCTTAACACTCATTTTTTAAATTTGGACTGCACATACTGGCTTCCTTCCAGAGTACAGAATGGCAAGGGGAAAAAAACTAATTTTACAAAGGAGTAACCTGGCAAACACTACCTCAGCCCAGTGATCAAGATTAACCTCATCACAGGTAAGTCATGTTCACAGCACGTCCTCCTACTATTTTGTGATGAGAACGGTACTTTATCTCTGCACTATTCCTCTAAAAAAAAACCCCATAACCCAGTTTAACCATGATAAAACATCAGACAAACTCAAATTGAGGAACATTCTATAAAACAACTGACCAATACTCCTCAAAAACAGTTAAGGTCTTCAAAAACCACAGAAAGTCTGAGAAATTGTCATAACTAAGGGTAAGCTAAGGAGACACGATGACTAAATGTAATGTGATATCCTGAATGGGATCTTGGAATAGAAAAAAAAAAAAAAAACTAAGGAAATCTGATAAAGTACGGGCTTTTGTTAATAATTATGTATCAATATTGGTTCATCAGTTGTGACAAATGTACATTAGTAATTTAAGATGCCAACAATAGCAGAAATTGAGTGTGTGGTATAGAGAAACTCTACTATCTTGGTGATTTTTTTGTAAATCTACAACTATTCTAAAATAAAAAGTTTATTTAAAAAATTACATATGTGGCTCACATTATTTTTCTGTAGGACTGTACTGCTAAGCAATCTTGTTTACCCCCGTGGTTTCAACTATCTTTTCCATGTCAATAAGCTCCCAACTTTTACCTCTACCTCAGATCTTTCTCTCAAGTGCCAAACAATATATTTAACTGCTAGCCAGATGCATCTGCCTGGTTATCCCACAAACACGTGAAAGTGGACGTGACCTCTCTGCCCCATCTTTTCTTCTTCTATTGTCTCCATTTCAGTAATGGCACGGCATCTACTAAGTCACTCATGCTAGAAACAAAAATAGCATCGTCCTGAATTTCTCCCTCCCCTCCATATTTAGCCATCTACTATTGTGGTAGGGGCCCCCAGCCCCTGTAAAATAAAAAGAAAGTTTATGGGAACTCTGTACCAGGGACTAAAGTTATAGAAATTATTGAGTCTAAATTATAAAATTACTAACTTACTTTATGACTTTTATAATTTATTTATAAAGAGTAGGCCTACACCAGAAAGATAAAAACTCAAGGCCGACATATATGTCTGACCACTGCCTGTTTAGGAACGTGTCCCCACTAAAAATAGAGATAACTATATTGTAACTGTGTCCCTCACCCTTCCTAAAAATATATAAAGGACTATTATACTCTGTATTCGGAACCAAAAATTTAGACCCTGTCCTCTAACCATCACCAATAAATAAACACTTGTCTTCTGCCTCACCTAATGTCTAGGGCAGTCATTAGGAGAAGCCGCCCCCTTCTCCTCCTACAACATTTTGGCGAGCCAGCCAGGAGTGCTTTTGGCTGACACGACCCAGAGCAACTTGCCTGCCCCTAGGCTATACCGCAGGGTCCCCGGATTCCGCCCCAGGTGACACTTGCCACTGAGAGCGGTCCGGAGGCCTGCTATTGCCACTGACAGGAGCAACGCCACCACAGGAGTCCCTGCCCAAAGCACCCAGCCTGGGCTCGGCCCAGGGGAGGAACTAGGCTCATGGGCAGACATCTAAACCATGGTAGGGAGCCCTGGGGCCTTAGACCCATTCCCCTGAACAGAATGGGGGCTGGGGGGCCTGATCAAGCCCCGCGGACTCCCGAGTGTCACTTAAAGCGAGAAACCGAGCTCCGCTAGGTTGGGGAGGAAGTATACAGATGGAGAGTGCGTAAAATATACATGAGAGGGACACAGAGCAGGCTTCCCACCTCCCCTCCATAGGGCCAAAGTGAATGTTAAGTTCCGATCAGCGGTTCCAGGGCCACCTATACGGCTTAGGGCAACACGAACGTGATAGCAGGGATCACCGGCCCGCCAATGCTGAGAGGGGCCTGAAATATCCTCGTGAGAGGACTGGGCAGAAACGAACGAAGCGAAAGCTGTCTTTCTCTTTCTGTGAGGGGCCTCGGTAAAAGCCGGACTCCAGGAACTATGGGTGGAAGTCAGGGCAAACCCACACCCTTAGAGATCATAATTAAAACCTTTAAGAAAGAATTTACTGGGGACTATGGGCTCAAAATGATGGCCTCCAAGCTGAGGGCGCTGTGTGAATCAAAATGACCTACTTTTGGAGTGGAGTGGCCACTAGAGGGCACCCTAGACAAGGATATCACTCGGACAGGGTGGACAGTAGTGACAGGACACCCAGGTCACCGGGACCAATTCCCCTATATTGATAGATACTTGGCTGCAACTAGTACTGAATCCCCCGCCTTGGCTTAGGGGTCTTGTTTCCCATATACTAGTAGCAAAGAAGGGAGAGAGAAGAAAACTAACTAGGGACTCTCGAGCGCCAGTAAAAGGGGCCTCAGGCTCACCCATCCTGGTAGGAGACCCGGAGGAACTCAGCCCCGATTTGCCTCCACCATATGCTCCGGGGCGCCGACGTCAGCCACCCAAGCAGTTAGCCTCTCCGGCCTCTTCTCAGGCCACCTCACTGGAAACAAGTGCTGACCCCGGACCCCAGACTCCAGTCAAGAGCCCTGAGGGGTCTAAGGGAACAGTCTTCTTTAAGTCCAAAAGCTCTGCCCTTCTCTCTGGGCGATGGCTTGAGACCACTGACGCTGCCTCTCCTTCCAGAGGAACCCCTAGTCCACCGATACTCTCGCCCTACACCCCAGGGGTCGATCTGCGAGGTCACTATCCCTTGAGGGGGGGCCCGGACAGGTGAAAAAAGACAGATTCAACTGGGTCACCCCACCTTAATTTATCAACCCTTCACAACTACTAGCCTGTTAAATTAAAAACATCACACCCCATCCTATACCGAGAGACCCCAGGGGACAATAAATTTGATACAGTCTGTCTTCCAGACCCATAACTCGACATGGGCCGACTACAGACAGCTCCTTCTTACCCTTTTTAACACAGAAAAACGGGGACACATCTTACAGGCTGCCACTAAGTGGATAAAAAAACAAAAGCCCCTGTGGGGACCCTAAACCCCAAGGCTTATTATACTCAGAGACGACTCGCCGCAGAAGAGCCGGGTTAAAATCTGAACAATCCCAGTAGGGAGGCCCTCTTACAACATCCCCAAAGGGGGGACAGCAGGCCACAAATATAGCCAAGATCACTGAGATTCTACTAAAAATCCATGAATTCTTAACGATATTAAAGAAAACGATGTACATCACTAAGAAACCAAGTCATTACCGTGAAAATTGATAAGCGGACAAAAAAGCAGCAGCAGCAGCAGCAGCAGCAGCAGCATTTATCCGGACTCTCTGCTATGAAATGCATTTCAAGACAAAAAAATAGCTGATAAGGAATATGTCTTCTTTATAAAATAATTCCAGTTAATAATGCAGAAGGATTGAAAGAATTAGATATCACTATTTTTCAACCACTACTGAAATAATGAATCTAGGCAATTATCATCAATGGCTGCTAAAACCAATAGGAGAAAGGTTGGTTGGAAAAGCTACAATTGAGGGATCAGACTGACAACACCTGAAATGACAAATCAATCCTAACATCAGTAAGAAAAAAATAAAACCAGACATGATAAAATGCAACAATAACTGAAATTGAATCTAATCAAGCCACTATTTCTAAATGCCAGTGAACAAGAAACACGATGGGAAAACAAATGTCACCTCGAGGAAGCAATCATTTAAATCCAGAATATGAGACGTTCTATAGAACTAATGACTTAGTTTCCATAATTAATCAATAGTCTTTTAAAAGGGGGGCTATGAAAGGGCTTTATGAGAAAGGAGACTTGAGAGAAAAACACCCAGTGGCAATAAATAGCCCGTCTGGATACTGACTTCACAAAGCTGCTATATAAAGACATGTTTAAAACAATCATGTAAATTTCAATATAGACTGAGTATTACATGATATAAGGAATTACTGTTTCTCTATTAAGTGTTATAATGGCCTGGTGGTTACTCAGTGCACCCATGAGTTAGGGATGCATAATGAGTTATTTACCTGTATAATGACATGATGTCTGGGATGTGGAAAAAAAATATGTGAGGAGAATAGATAAAACAAAATTCGCCAAATGGTATTAATTGTTGAAGCTGGGGAATGGATACAGGCATGCTTATTTTACTATTTTCTACCTTGAATAGATTTGAAAATTTATATAATAAAAAAGACACAGAAGCCAACATGAACGGGCTTCTACTAGCCATGACTGGACACTTTGAGCAACAAAGGAAATAATGACTGCAATGGATCGAAAAGTTCTAAATATATAAATATTCACAAGTTCAACAAAATAAAGAAAACAACATCAATGCAATCTCAAAAAACATAACAATACATTGCTCTAGGTTGGATGATGGTTTTAAGTACCAGCTATAAAAGGCCTGTGAAAGAGTAGGTATTAGATGATACTAGGGAATTGTTGTTCATTTTCCTTAGTGAGATGATGGTAATTAATTATTACAAAATGTTGCTAATGTTAGGAGATGAATGCTGAGATATTTAGGGGTAAAGTACAATGATATGTGTTCCTCAAATTGACCTATTAAATGGTATTTCAATCAAAATACCAGGAAGAATTTTTGTGGAAATTGACAAGATTATTCTAAAATGTATACGGAAATTCAAAAGACCAACAGTAACCAAGGCATTATAGAAGAAAAAAAAGAACAAAACTGTAGGACTTACATGACCATAAGGTATATTATAAAGTTAAATCAAGACAGTGATATCCATAAAAGGATAGACAAATAAACCAAACTGAGCAGAATCCAGAACCAAACCCACATATATAACACAGTGAGTTGATTTGTGAAAAAGATGACACTACAAAAGGGAAAAAAATGATCTTTTCAGTGAGTGATTTTGGGTTCACTGGATGTCCATTTCAACAACAACAAAAATGGGCCTTTACCTGTTGAGCCTAAGAATACTGACTTATGGAAATGTCCCCTGTATTTTTGGAGACAAGATTTGATTTCAGAAGTCAAATAAGGCTTTGCCTTAAAGAAAAAATGAATGTGTTAGTTCAAAAGCTGCCTCGCCTCAGAAGGGGATCTCATTGTTCAGTAACAGCTGCATTTCAAAGAGACAGCTATAAGCTGGGCCTATGGTTCTCACCTGTTTTGAAAGACAGGACAGGCCTCACCTTGAGCCATAGGTTGCCGGAACTGAACGACAAAGGCCACCGGAGATGAGAGCTGATCCAATAGATATGCTAATGTCAAAGCCGGGCCCAGACGGAACCACGCGGTTAAAGTAATTAGCACAAGGCACAGCTCATGTTGACTTCTAAGATCATCTCTGTCTCCAAAAACACAATTACTGGAGCCAAGATGTCTCTGTTTTTTGCTAAAGTAATAGCCTTATCATAAAACTTAGAAGTCTGCCCTAAGAAGATTTTGTAATTCATTGTTCACCTAGAGTTAGCTAAAGGATCTGTAGTAGCCTTTTAGAAGACTTTGATCCTAAACCAAACTGCCTGTTATTACATAAATCTCGTTGACCTTGGCAACGGGAGCCTCTATCTGCCCTATAAAATACCTGTGTGTAAGTTGAGTCTTTGTTATATCTCCGCCAGAAGAGATATAATCTTCCAGACATCTTCCCTTTGTCTATTTTCATAAACCTTTACTTTATAAACTCTATCTTTGGCTCTGCATATTATTTTTTATTTCTGTTTCCTACTATTTTTTCATCCTTTGCGACGACCCCTGCCTGAGAGACCCGACCGAAAAAAACCTCTTTGCGGGGAGCGTAGCTAACTCCCCGCATTTACCCATACCCATACCGACAATATATACAAAAATCAATTACAGACTGTAAATATGAGATTAAACAATAACAGAGCATAGAATAATATCTTCGAAATCTTGGTAAAGGCAAAGATTCCTTAATCAGGACAAAGGAGCATAACCATAAATGGGAAAAATAATGAACTGAATGATATTGAGATATTCAGTTCATCAAAAAACACTATTAAGAGATTGAAGATGCAAGCCACTGAAATTTGTAATACATATATCTGACAAAGTATTCACATCTTTAATATAGAAGGAACCTCTATAAAGCAGTAAGAAAAAAATAGTTCAAGAGAAAAAAAATAGTCAAAACACTTAAACAGGCATCTCATAAAAGATATCTATCCAAATGGCTAACAAACATATGGAAAGGTGCACATTCATCATCAAAGAAAATGCAAAATAAAACCACAATTAGATACCACTCAGAACCACTAAAATGGCTACTTTTTTCTCAAAAAGAAAAGTGTCGGCAATATTCTACAGCAACCTGAACTCTTATAAATTTCTGTTAGGATTTGTTCACATCTGGTTTTGAAGAAAAAAAAAGAAAAAAGAAAAAAATAAATAAAATAAAAAAATAAAAAATTTCTGTTAGGAGATATTTTGTACAATCACTTTCAAAAACTAGTTGGCAGCATCTACAAAAGCTAATTATATACATAACCTATGATTCAGCAATTCTCTTAGGTATATGCCCAACAGAAATGTGTGCATATATCTCCAAAAGATATGTACTACAATGTTCACAGGACTACTTGCAAGCCAAAAATGGAAGCAACCAAAATGTCCACTTACAGTAAAAGGGCTAACGATATTGTGGTGTATTCTACAATGGAATAGCAAAGAAAATAAAAGAATTACTACTGCACCCGATAACATGGATAAATCTCAAAAACAAAACCTTAAGCCAAAGAAGCCAGACACACAAAACATCTGCACAAACGATACTATTACATTTTTATAAAGTGCAAAACCAGGCAAAATTATTACTGTACAGTGATGGAAGCCAGGATTGTGATTAATCTGGAGTAAGTTGTGACAGGGAGGGGATAGATTTAAGGTCTTTCAAAATGTCTTGATCTTTTTTTTTTTTTTTTTTTTTTTTTTTGTTGAGACAGCGTCTCACTTTGTTGCCAAGGCTAGAGTGAGTGCCGTGGCATCAGCTTAGCTCACAGCAACCTCAGACTCCTGGGCTTAAGCGATCCTACTGCCTCAGCCTCCCGAGTAGCTGGGACTACAGGCATGCGCCACTATGCCCGGCTAATTTTTTCTATATAGATTTTTAGTTGTCCATATAATGTCTTTCTATTTTTTTAGTAGAGACGGGGTCTCGCTCAGGCTGGTCTCGAACTCCTGACCTTGAGCAATCCACCCGCCTCGGCCTCCCAGAGTGCTAGGATTACAGGCGTGAGCCACCGCGCCCGGCCAAAATGTCTTGATCTTGAAGCTGGTCACACAGGTGAGTTCACTTTGTGAAAATGCTTTGAGGTATACACTTATGTGCACTTTTCTGCACGTAGTCAAGTTTACATAAAAATAACGCCTGCAAGTCTCAAATGGTTCAGGCAAAATAGATAGAACAAAAAATGGATGGATGGAGTGAGAAAGAGAGCGAGTAAGCAAGTGAGTAAGCTAATACGGCAAAGGATAGCAATTGTTGAATCTAGGCTCAGAGTATAAAAGTATTCATTGTACTATTCTTTCAACTTCTGCTTGTTTAAAGTTTTTATTTTGAAATGTTCTGGTAAAAAGACTCATCATGCCTCTCAGCTCTTAATATTTATAGCTAGGGAAAAATTCAAGCACTTGATATGATCTGACTTTTGAAAGGAAATTTATGAACAATAAATTCCCATACCCAGATTGTCTTACAAAACAATAAAATAGTCTCTGTATTTTCTACCTCTCATTAATACAGAGAGATCAGAGAGAACCAGACCACAACTGAATGTCTGACAGACCTTAACTCCATGAACTGCACCACAGTTTAGCAAGTTAATATAGACCTCTGAGTCTTGGTTTTATCATCAGTAAAATGACAATGATGATACTGACCTTAGAAAGTGGTTTTGAATGGTAAGGGAGAAACTATATTTAAAAGCTTGTCTGAATATATGTAACCAAAGTGTTTGTACCCTTGTAATATTCTGAAATAAAAAAAAAAAAGCTTGTCTGTTACAAACAAGCACTGAATTCATTTGAATTTACCATACCAAACATTTATGGGCCACATATTATTAACACACAGTCATAAGAGCAGTGAGAGAGGTAAGCAAATATGCCGTAGGATAGGACACAATGCACCAGCGATAAGCAGACTGAGGATGAGGTGAGGATGGAGAAGGAGATGTCTTCCGAGAGAGGCTGACAATTCACCTAAATGGTAGCAAGAAACTAGCCAGGGGAAAGAGAATCTGGGAAATTTATGTGGATAGATCAGGTTATGTGAGTATGCAGTGTTGAACTAATGCTGTGCAGAAAAGTAGCTACTGGGAAAATGGGGCGAGGGATATAGGAAACAGTGAACAACAAATACAGAGACCATGACATGGACATATCCCCTTTTCCCACTGATATCTGCATAGTTTGTGCCCTCACTTTCTTCAGGTCTCTGCTCAAATGTCACCTTACCAGTGAAACCTTCCAGACCACCCTATCTAAAACAGTACAGCCCCTCCACATCACAGTAACATTACGTATTTATTATACATTAATTTATTGTCTGTCTCCCAGCTAGTTTAAAAGACTTTGCCTGTTTTTATTTTCCACTGCTGTATCCCCAGTCCTTAGAACACTGTCTGGCACATAAAAGTTATTCAATAAAAAATGAATGAGTGGATAGATGGCCGCACAGTGGGTTGAAACCAGTGTGATAATTAAATGCTGTGTAACAATGATTTGAATCGAGAATAAAGAGACATCAGCAATACCCTTTGAAAAAGTTCCTAAGTGTTTTGGTATTACGAAATCTTTAACTCCTTGTTTATTCTAAAATAAATGAAAATTATACCTAACCTAGAAAAGGCTATTTTGGCAAGCATAACACACTAGCTACAGCAGGGAGTAAACTGCTCTTTCAAGGAGAAGTTTGGTTAAATTCCCCTTTACATCTTGATAGAGCCGGAAAAACCTCTGATTCTCACCATAAATTTAATGATTATTTGGGTAAAGAAAGCAAACTGCGATTATTAATTAATGTTCTCACAAAATAAATTTCACGTGATAAATGGAACGGGAAAACACATTTCACATTGCAACTAATGAAAAAAAAGACAAAATTCACATCGAAACAAATAAATGATACAGTACTTGCAAAGCTCTGAGGAAAAAATCTTTGAAAAATGTCAGCTTGCTGTTCAATGTTGCTACCAGAGACCAGAAAAGAATTTGCACACTAAATTCAACTCATAGAAGTAATAAATGTGCAACTGGATGCCATTCCTGTCAACCATTTCTCTAAGTTTTACAGGGGATGGGAAAGCTTCTGCCCTCAGAAGCTGACACCGGGTTATAGGCAAAACACACCATGTTTGCCTCCCCCAAAATTTAGGAATTCAGTTCTATGGCAACATAAATAACAAATGAAATGAGTAGTGGGCTGAAATCAATGCAATGATATCTAAATGATGTGTCATTTTGTTTAGAGAAGGAAAAAGTACATAATTTGAACAAGTCCTTATGTCTCTTGGGCTCTAAGATTTCTGCTTCTTCGCTTATATTTAAAAAGAATAAAAAAACAGCCTTGACCTTGAAGTCACACCTACTTTTGGAAAGTCTGTAATTAACCGGCCTCTGCAGAAGAGGGGCAGGAAAGACCAACAGCCGGCAGGGGGAGTAAAACACTGGGGATGGGAGGAAAGGACGGCGGGTTCCAAGTGGGGGAGGAGGTGGCTAAAAGGATGCGGGGGGCGGGGGGGGGGCGGAGGCGGGGGGGGACGGGGGCGGGGGCGGGGGGGGCGCGGGGGGGGCGGGGGGGGCGCGGGGGGGGCGGGGGCGAGGTGAGCGGTAAGAGTCCCGTGGTAGAGAAAATGACCCAGGCTCAGAAAAGCCGCGAAGAGGATCCGGGATAAAGAGGAGAGGTGAAGCACGACCAGAGGTCAGGCGGATAAAAGGACCACATGAGTAAGGAGGGGGCGCGGGTGCGGGACCTCCACCTCCGGAGGAGAGAGGAGATAGTGAGGCGATAAGGAACCATGGGCGTCAGGAGCATCCTTGACAATGTACTTTGGGGACGAATTCTCCTTTCCATCCCATGTTGAGGCAAGGAGGAAGTTTCCCTGGAGTGCACGGGGACTCATTTGTGAGATTACCAGTCCCGTCTTTAAACTCACCTTGACGAGGTAGGCGGCGATGATGGCGTGACCGGAAGTGCTCTCCCCCTTTGTTTGGCGGAACCTTTAGTTTCTGCAGCCGTCCCCGGCCGCCTTCATTCCGGGCAACCGCCTGCTTCTCTCTAGCAAGCCCCCCCCCCCCCCCCCCCCCCGCAAGGCTGTATCTCGTGGGCTCACTCAGCACTTCAGAAGCTGGATAGAGACGTAGATCAGCCGGGAGAGAGAATAAGTAACTTTTTTCAAGCCCTAGCTGTGTTCATCCCAGGAACTGCAGTATCTCTGGCAAACCCCACGCGTACAATTCGTCATTTCGCCTTATTGAATCCCTTAAAAATATCTCACCTTAGTCCTTTAACTCAGGCCTCGTTATCTCTGTCTTGGATGTGCACACTTACATATTTACCACACTACTTTACTGTTTTCTGACACACCATTTTGAAGAAGTTCATTTTTATTAGTGGTATACTTTGATTTCAAGCTTTTTTAAAAAAATCTTAAATCTGGCCGGGCACGGTGGTTCACGCCTGTAATCCTAGCACTGTGGGAGGCTGAGGCGGGTGGATTGCTTGAGGCTAGGACTTCAAGACCAGCCTGAGCAAGAGCGAGACCCCGTCTCTACTAAAAAAATAGAAAGAAATTAACCGGACAACTAAAAATATAGAAAAAATTAGCTGGGCACGGTGGCACATGCCTGTAGTCCCAGCTACTCGGGAGGCTGAGGCAGGAGGATCACTTAAGCCAAGGAGTTTGAGGTTGCTGTGAGCTAGGCTGACGCCACGGCACTCTAGCCCGGGCAACAGAGCGAGCCTCTGTCTAAAAAAAAAAAAAAAAATCTTAAATCTGAATCATTCTTGTCTTGGTATGGTATCCAGAGAGTTATTAATAGATGCCATATTCAAATTTCCAAATGAATAAAGGTGGACTTATTTAGAAAGCATTCTTGTATACCTACATACTCCCCAAGAAAAGGAAGAACCTGACAACTGAAAAAGTGTTTCAATAAGAATAATTCTCACTCTGGTTAAAGATCTTCAGAACAAGTTCAATGTTGAATTACTAATTGCCATCATCTCCAGAAAGCTCTTAGGGGCCCAAAATCTATACCATGGTTCTCCTGTTTTGTGGTTATTTTTAGCCAGTCCACAAGTATATAGGGAGCACGCACCATGTCCCAAACACTATGCTACACCCAGAGGCACTACATTAGGAGTCCACAGCCTAGAGGCTAAAGATGGTATTTAAACACATAAGAGGCTAACATTAAATAGGTGTTTATCAATATTTGTTGAATAAATAAATGACCAAAATGTGGTCAGGATAAAGAAGGGAACTAGCATAATGTCCCTACTTTTGCTGGTATTTTTATAATTCATTTCAACAATTTGACTCACATTTTCTCATTCAGCCAACAAATTTTGAACACCCACTCAGTTCCAGGTTTTGTTCCTGATGCCAACCATACAAAGAAGAATAAGATACAGTCCTAGATTTCCAGACCCTCCACCCACTGGGGGAGGCAAATACATAAACAACTCGTAGCATTATAATGTGATAATAATAATTAGTAAAGAGGAGAATATGTAGTAAGTATGGCTAGCTCATTGACCTGATGAATTCTACAAACCTAAAAGAGACATCATCTCCTACAGGGTGCTCAGTAAAGACTTATTTAATGTTGACTAAATGAATGGATGCATGAAAGGGAAGAATGGCCGTGGAGTCGAAGTATAGTGTGAAAAGAGCAGTGATGAGACATGAGGCTGGAGATGTAAGAAGAAGCCAGAGAGGTAAGGACCTTGTATGCCATATTATGGAGGTTGGGCTTCATTATGAGGAAAACAGGAAGCCAAAGAAGAATTTTAAGCAAGAAAATGTATAATAATGTTTGTAAACCAGAATATAGAAAATGGGTTGTACTGAGGCAATCCTGGAGGCAGAGGCTTGGTTCACAGGCTACTGAGATAATCAGTGAATAAATACAGAAAATTATTGGCTTATGCTATTAAGAATTAATTGTATTTGGGAGTTGGACTAGAGAAAAATAGGCAATGGTTTGCTACAAATCCAAAGACATTGAAACCTGAGCATTTCCCTTGACTTCCTCCTAATTTTAAAAATTTGATTAATTCATACAACAAATATTTATTGGATGGTTAATATGCACCATGAGGATGGAATAGTGCGTCATATCCTAAGGATGGAATAATGACCAAAAAGGATGAAATGTCTGTCCTCACAGGACTTACATTCTTGTGTCAGATAATAAAATTTTTAAGAAAATACATGCTAAAGGGTGACAAAATAAATGAAGAAACAAGCCAGTAAGTAGGATAGCAATGTAAGTGAGTAGGGGAGAAGGAGTTGCCATTCTAGAAGGGCTCTAGGAAAGGATGATGTGTGAGCAGCATTTATGGGCTTCATCCTCTTCTCGCAGTCACCAGGGTCACTATCTTAGTTCAGACTCCCCATATTTCTCCCCAGTCCCAACACCTTAGCATGGTACACCAAAGCTTTGGTAGTCTAAATCTGTCTCTTGCTCACTAAAAGCCTCGTCTCTTACCACTCAGCCTCTCCCAGCCTAAGTCCACGTCTCATAAACTGCTTATAATTTGGAAAGTGCAACAAGATCTCAGATTTCTGTGCTTCCACACGCTGCTAACTTTTATTCACCTTTCAAAGGTCAGCTCACATTTTATCTCTTTCATGAAAGCGTGCTGACTCTTCCTTCCATTCCTTTACCCAAACCAGACAACTGCATCTCTTTTCTTCTCTATTTCTGCCGTCGTATCTTATTCTCATCACTTTCTTTTATTCACCCCACATTTTTTGGTCAACTACTATGTGGTTATTACCATTCAAGGCAGTAAAGATACATCCATAAACAAGGGAATGAAAAAAAATCCTTCCATTTTTGGAACTTACATTTTAATGGGGAAGACAAGCAATAAACAAAATAATGTGATAAATATGGAACTCAAAATTAGCAGTAGTTTTCAACTAGGGGTGCCCATTAGAATCTCTAGGAGAGCTTTTTTTTTTTTTTTTCCAGTATCAATATGCCTGGTCCCCATCCCGGCCAAAATGAATCTAAAGCTCTAGGGGCAAGCTCAGGCAAGTGTGTGTGTATGTGTGTCTGTGTGTAGACCCATATGTATATCCTCAAAGTGTTTGTGATACACAGAGGAGATTGAGAACTACTGCCCCATAGGCTGCACCTCAGGAAAAAGAAAATGATCCCAGAAGGACAGTCAGAAAAGCTAGCAGGAATGGAGAGCAAATAAAATGATAAGCATGTGTGTCAATCTAAAAACCAAATATGGTATATATAAAATCGTAATAATCAGGACTGCTGGGGGTTAAAGAAAAAGATAATTCAAAGATTATGAACAAAAATGTCATAACTCAAGAAGAGATGGAGATCAGAATTAAGTTGCTTGGGAGAGGGGTTAATATATTTTTAAAATTCAGCTATTGTTAAGTTAAATCATTGTAATAAATTTTCAAGAGTAATCACTAAAATAGCAGAAGCAGAGTGAAAGAAAAATTAGAATAACGAAAAAATGCATAAATTCAAACCAGTAGAGATAAAATAGAATATGATAAAAAGTTTCAATCAGCAAAAAAATAAAGCACATACCTCTATAAGCAGAAAGACATATAGAGTGATAGATAGTGTTTGCCTCTGGTGTAGGTGATAAAAGGTAGGGGAGGATCTCACAGCCAGAGGCCATTTATCAGCAATTATCTTGCTCCTGCATTGAGAGATGCTTCAGAAGTGTTGTTTTTACAATTTACAAATATAGTAATAATACATGTATTATCTTATATGAATCATATAATAAAAAGATAAAGAATAATTTAAAAATAAACAATTACTAAAAGAGACAAAATGAAGTATAATAAAAACTCTCCCTCTTATAATACCTGGCCCCCAGCCACCTAGTTTCCTTTCCATAGGCAACATATTATGTTTCTTGTATTTATATTTTCAGAGATATTTTATACATATGTAAAATAACACATGAATATATATTTCACATTTTTACCAAATGATAACATATGATAGAAACTATTTTGTTCCATGATTTTTTTCACTTAACTATACATGTAGGCATTCATTTCACACTGATAATACATAAAGAGATTGTTCATTTCTTTAAATTAACATAGCAGTCAATGAGGCCAGGTGCGGTGGCTCACGCCTGTAATCCTAGCGCTCTGGGAGGCCAAGGATCCCTTGAGCTCAGGAGTTTGAGACCAGCCTGAGCAAGTGTGAGACCCCATGTCTACTAAAAATAGTAAAAATTAGCCAGGTGTTGTGGTGGGGGTCTGTAGTCCCAGCTACTTGGGAGGCTGAGGCAGGAGGGTTGCTTGAGCCCAGGAGTTTGAGGTTGCTGTGAGCTAGGCTGATGCCACGGCACTGTAGCCTGTGCAACAGAGTGAGACTCTGTCTCAAAAAAAAAATTATAGACCAGCCTGAGCAAGAGGGAGACCCCCGTCTCTACTAAAAATAGAAAGAAATTATATGGACAACTAAAAATATATATAGAAAAAAATTAGCCGGGCATGGTGGCACATGCCTGTAGTCCCAGCTACTCGGGAGGCTGAGGCAGGAGGATCGCTTAAGCCCAGGAGTCTGAGGTTGCTGTGAGCTAGGCTGACGCCACGGCACTCACTCTAGCCCGGGCAATAGAGCGAGACTCTGTCTCAAAAAAAAAAAAAGTATAAATTAACATACAGTAAATGACTTTTTTGGTATGTACAGTTCTACGAGTATTAACACATGTATAGATTCATGTAACCACACCATAGTCAGGATACAGAAAAGTCCCAGAACCCCCAAAAGTCCCTATACTATCTTGTTTTAGTCATACAGCCCTTCCCACCCATAAACACTGGCAAAGACTGATCTATTCTCTGTCAATCTAGTTTTGTACAGTATTTTCTAAAATGTCATATAAAGAGAGACATACAATAAGTAACCTTTTGAGACAGGTTTCTTTTACTTAGGATAATAACTTTGAGGTTCATTCAAGTTGTTGCATGTATCGATCCTTCATTAGTTTTTATTTCTCAATAGTATTTTTGTAGTTTTTATCATATGGATGTACCACAAATCGTTCATCTGTCCACCCACTGAAAGAAATTTGGGTGGTGTCCAGCTTTGGGGGATGATGAATAAATCAGCTATAATATTCAAATACAGGTTTTTGCATGAATATAAGTTTTAGTTTCTCAAAAGAAATGCGTAGCAGTAGGAGTGCCGGTAAATGGATATGGTTTGTGGATGTTTAACTTTATAAGAAACTGCCATCGTATCTTCCAAAGTGGCTGTACCATTTTGCATTCCTACCAGCAATGTGTAAGAGTTCTAATTGCTCTACATCCTTGCCAGCACTTGGTATTCTTCTTACTTTTTGTACGTTAGCCATTCTAACAGGTATGTAGTAGAATCTATTTGTGGTTTCAGTATACACACCATTAGTTGAAAGGACTGTCATTTCTCCACTGGATTTGCACCTTTGTAAAATAGCAATTCCCTGTACTGTATTTGTGTGAGTCTACTTCTGAACACTCTCTTCTTTTCCATGGTCTATGTATCATCCCTTCACCAATACTACACAGCCTTGCGAACTGTAGTTTTAAAGTAAATCTTAATCTCAAGTAGTGTGGTTCTTCCAAATTTATTATTCATTGTCAAAATTGTTTTGGCTATTCTAATTACTTTGCTTTTCCGTATAAATTATAGAATCAGCTTTTCGGTAACTATAAAAAAATCCTATTGTGAATTTGGTTGAAATTGTAAATCTATAAATCTATAGATTAACTCGGGGATAACTGTCACCTTATTATGTAGACTACCAATTCATGACATTTATGTCTTTCCATGTCTTTAGATCTTCTTTGATTTTTTTCATTAATGTTTTACAGTTTTCAACATGCAGATCCTATACATTTTTTGTTAAATTTACATCCATTTCTTTTTTGAGCTATTATAAATTGTATTGTTTTCTTCAATTTCATGTAATTGTTAGGGCTATTGTAAATGTTTTTTTAAATTTTATTACTAGATTACAGTTATATAATTGATTTTGTGTGTTGACTGATTTCCTGACTTTTTGTTAAACTGATTCAATATTTCTAGGGTTTTTTTTTTCCTGTAAATTCCTTGGTAATTTTTTCTAGCCAATTATGTTGTCTGCAAATAGGAAAAGTTTTTTTTTTTTTTTTTACCTTTTCCAATCACTGTGACCTTTCTTTGTCATGCCAAATTGCACTGTTTACAACTTCCACTACAATGTTGAATAGGAGTGGTGAGAAGAACCTGTTTGCCTTGTTCCAGAAGTCATGGAAAACACATTCAATTTTTCACCATTAAGTTTGATGTTAGCTATAGGTTTTTGTTAGAAGCTCTTTATTCGGTTGAGGAAGATTCCTTCTAGTTTGCTGAGTGTTTTTATCATGAATGGGTGTGAGATTTTGTCAAAAGCTTTTTCTGCACCAGTTCATGTGATGAAGCAGTTTTTCTTCAGTGCGCTGTTAAAATGGTGGTTTACATTATTTGTTTTTTGACTAGTGAACCAGTTTTGCATCTCCAGGATAAGTCCCACATGGCCATCCCACATGCTTTTTGTGTATTGCTGTGTTCTATTTGCTAATATCTTGTTCAGGACTTTTGTGTCTATATTCATGAGAATTATTGGTCTGTAGTTTTCTTGTATGGTCTTTGTCTTGTTTTTATATCAGGGTCATGCTGGCTTTCAAAGTGAGTTGAGAATTGTTCCCTCCTGTTCTGTTTTCTGGAAATGATTGTATAGGTTTGGAGTGTCTTGCCTTTAAATATTTGATCAAATTTACCAGGGAAAGCATCTGGGCTTGGAGATTTCTTTTTTGAAATGACTCTAACAATGAAGCCAATATCTTTATAATAGTTATGGTACTCTTCATCTGTATCACCATGAGTGGTTTATATTGTTGTTTGTGGTTTTTGAGGAATTGTTTCATTTCATATAAATGGTTGAATTATGCACATAGAGTTGTTTGCAGTATCCCTTATTAGCTTTTTAATTTTTGTGAGCTTCATAATATTCCCCATTTTATACTGGATATTAATAAGTTGTCTCTTTCTTTTTTGCTTGTCAGTTGTGCTAGAGATTCATAAATTGTATTGATCTCTGCCAAAACCAGCTGTTGGTTTCTTTATTCTATTTTTTTTTTCTGCTTCTAATTTTATTGATGGCTGTTTGTATCTTTATTATTTTCTTCCTTCTGCTTGCTTTGTAATATGTAATATCCCTCTTTATTCCTAGGAATTGCCTTTGCTCTGGAGTGTAATCTGTTGGATATTAATATAGCCACCCCAGCTTTCTCTTGATTAGCACTTTCACAGTATACCATTTTCCATCTTTTTGCTTTTAGGCTACTGATAGGAGTTTCTCATAAGCATACTTAGAAAGTCCTTTTCCCCTCCAAGATAATGAACAATTTTCCCATTACTTCTAATGTGTCGATGCTTGGATTTAAATCTTTGACTCATTTGGAATGTATTCTGGATAAGGTATGAGGAAAAATCCCATTTTTATTTTTTTCCCCTCTAGGTGGTTTACTTTCTTGCTCCAAAAATATTCTTTGATTGAATCCATCTTTTCCCTACTGATATGAGCAGCTGCTACAAATAACCCAAATTCATTTGTTCTGCAGCATTTTTGCCTTATCTTTTGCTGATTTCGTACTGTTTGCCCCCAATTTATAGATATCCATTAATCTCAACTTTTATATGTATAAAAATACAGACATCCAGAAAGGAAGTGCAAGGACCTCCACAGAACCTCTCCCCAGGGAAACAAACATACCTGGTAAAAATTATTTTAAAAACAACCATTGAAAGTCTCTGAAATTTTCTCTAAGGGCATAGAACAAATCAATGAGCACTTATTTAAGAAAATCTAAATTTCAGTAAGAACAATGAGGGTCTGTAGCACTTGAACCACAATCTGCTCCATCTCTGCCATGTCAAAGTCAGTGTGCTTAAGGGTATAATCTGGGTAGGTGTGGCCAAGAAGGCATGACTTCCTCATCCCCAAAGTCCAAGGGCTACGATTTCTTCCCAGGATGGCAGGCCACCAGTATTAGTATTTATCATCCTCTCAAGCTTCATGTTCCTAAGCCTAAATTCAAAGTGAATGCAGCTGAGAGCCCCAGGGCTCCTTCTTCAACCCAGCCACCACTTACTTGCAGGGTGGAGGCTCTATAGCAGGCATAGAAGGCAAAAAAATACTAGAGTCTTAATATCCCTTGCCCAAGTTTGCTCAGAGAGTGCAGGTTCCACACTGGCAGAGGCAAGCTGGGAAGACCAGAGGCCATTACCCCTACTCAGAGTTCAGCTCAAAGAGCAGGGATTTCACTGTGAGAGAAGCAGGCCACTGCACCCTCTCCAAGCTCCAGAGCTATGGTGCAGTGATTTTGCCCAGAGGGGAGACTGGCCATAAGAACAAAGAGCTTCAGAGCTCTCCCCAGTAAAACTGACTTTATTTGGAACAGAGTGTGGTAAATTCAAGGCTAAGGACAATCTCAGAAACAATGGAGTTTTTGGTGGTAAGCATTAAGAACAGTCTGATAAATCCGTAAGTGCAACAAAATAAACCACAAGCCAGCTAGTTTTCCAGAGATGATCAAAGAAAAAGATACCTAACAAGAGTCCTCCTGGAGTCAGAAGGAACTTCACAGATTGGCTTTAAAAACTAGCTCTGCAAAAGGGCCAAATTTAATTAGATCAGACTGTAGAGTAATTTATGCCCCAGGGCATTGTCAAAAACAATAAAGCAAATCAGCCAGCAATTAGTGGAGCCTAATAGCAGGTAATGATAACAACAGAGGTAGGCAAAATAACAGAGAGATCATGAAAAAAGACAATATATAGGGTGTCCCAAAATGCACCATACATAGGGAAAATGGGAAATTGTAGCTAAATGTACCTTTATTTACAAAATATTCATTACAGAACTTTATAAAATTTTTTCTTTTCTTTTTCTTTTTTTTGAGGTAGTAGATATGTTAATTAGCTTGATTTAATCTTTCTACAATGTATACATATATCAAAATCACATTGCAATCCATAAATATATGCAATGATTATCTGTCAGTTAAAAAGAAAAAATAAAAGAAAAAGAACATTGAATGTGGTTTGGCAAAAGTCAAAGGCCAAATTAAGGGACCAGATCAGGCTGGGCATGGTGGCTCATGCCTGTAATCCCAGACACACATGTGTTTGTTTCAACATCTCATTTCATACTCCATGTATCATTTTTTGCTCAGGAAAAAACACATACACACACACACACAGACACACACACGTACACAGTTGGCCCTCAGTACCCATGGGGGACTGGTTCCAGGGCCCTGGATGATAGCCAAACTCATGGATGCTCAAATCTCTTAAGTCAGCCCTCCATATCCCTGGGTTCTACACCTACAGAAATTCTATCCGAGATTGGTTGAATCCACAAATGCTTAGGAATCCACCGCTATGGAGGGCTGACTGTACATACGTATTTTTATATCAATATTTTGAAAGATAGTGTGAACAGCAAAAGGCAAAAATGCAACTGAAAGCAAATGGGTAAATGACAAGCCTGCATATATGATATATATGTGTGCTTATTTTATATGTGTTTTTATTTCACATAAAAATTGCTATCATAAGTAATTTATTTCCTAACTCAGATAAATTTTTTTTTTTTTTTTTTTGAGACAGAGTCTCACTCTATTGCCCAGGCTAGAGTGAGTGCCGTGGCGTCAGCCTAGCTCACAGCAACCTCAAACTCCTGAGCTCAAGCGATCCTCCTGTCTCAGCCTCCCGAGTAGCTGGGACTACAGGCATGCACCACCATGCCCGGCTAATTTTTCCTATATATATTTTTAGCTGTCCATATAATTTTTTTCTATTTTTAGTAGAGATGGGGTCTCGCTCTTGCTCAGGCTGGTCTCGAACTCCTGAGCTCAAACGATCCGCCCACCTCGGCCTCCCAGAGTGCTAGGATTACAGGCGTGAGCCACCACGCCCGGCCTCAGATAAATTTTTAACATTGCCCTTAATTACTTTTCTCTGGCCTTTTACTTGAAAACTTCTACATAACATGTTGACTATAGGCAACAAAAATGAGATATCAATAAGTATATGTTAATAAAATTACATTATGAATATTTTAAAAATATTTAAAATAGAAGCTAATTTCCAAAAAGATTAAAAGGTATATATCATATATGAGATGTCCTTTGAGCCAAATAAATTATATTCTCAAAATGTTATGTTTTATTCTGTTGTATAAATGAAATTACATTTCAAAATTTTAATATATTAATATAAATGATGAACAATAAAAATCTTATGTATTACAATTTTTTCTTTGTATGGAGACTTTTGGGACACCCTATATTATCAAAAAAAATATGAGACATGCAAAGAAACAGAGATGTGTGACTTATGCACAGCAATTAAAAGGAGGCAACAGAAATTGCCAGTGAGATGGCCCAGATGTCAGATTTAACAGACAAAATTTAAAATCAGCCATTATAAATACATCCAAAAAGCCACCGCAAACTATGCTTAATGAAGAAAAGGAGGTGTGTTGAAAATGTCTCAGCAAATAGAGAATATTAATAGACAGAAATTATAAAACAGGCCGGGCGTGGTGGCTCACGCCTGTAATCCTAGCACTCTGGGAGGCCGAGGCGGGTGGATTGCTCAAGGTCAGGAGTTCGAAACCAGCCTGAGCGAGACCCCGTCTCTACTAAAAATAGAAAGACATTATATGGACAACTAAAAATCTATATAGAAAAAATTAGCCGGGCATAGTGGCGCATGCCTGTAGTCCCAGCTACTCGGGAGGCTGAGGCAGTAGGATCGCTTAAGCCGAGGAGTCTGAGGTTGCTGTGAGCTAAGCTGACGCCACGGCACTCACTCTAGCCTTGGCAACAAAGTGAGACGCTGTCTCAACAACAACAACAACAAAAAAAAAAAAAAAAAAAGAAATTATAAAACAGACATATGGAAATTTTGCAGTTGAAAGTGTAAGTGAAGTGAAAAATTCATGAGAGGAGCACAACAGTAGATGTGAGTAGACAGAAGGAAGAATCAACAAACTTGAACATAAATCAATTAATTTTATCCAGTCTGAGGCACAGAAAGAAAAAGGAGTGAAGAAAAATGAACAAAGCCTCAACAAAAGGTGGGATACCATTGAGCCCACAAACATATGCATAATGGATGTACAATAAGGAAAAGAAAGAGAAAAAGGGGCAGAAAAAAGTATTCAGAGCAAATAATGACTGAAAAATTATAAAATTTGATTAAAAAAATTAATCTACACATCCAAGAAGCTCCATGAACTCCAAGAATGATAAATACAAGGAGAGCCATACACAGAAAAATGCTGAAAGCCAGCGAGAATATTGAAAGCAAAAAGAGAGAAACAACTCATCATCTACAAGGGGACCGAGTAATATTATCAACTGACTTCTCATTAGAAATAAGAAGCCACAAGACAGTGGGATGACATATTCAAAGTGCTGAAAGAAAAAAATGTCACAGAGAATCTCATATACAGCAAAACTCTTTTAAAAATGTAGGCAAAATAAAGACATTCAGAGATTTAAAAATTATGAATACTCATTGCTAGCAGATACAGATAACAATAAATAATAAAGAAACTTCTTCAGGCTAAAAGCAGGTGACTCCACAGAGCACATAGAATCCACAAGAAAAAATGAATACTGGTAAAGGAAATTACATAGTAATAAATGGCTATGCAAATACATAGTTTTTCTCTATTCTTCTCTTAACTCATTTTAAAATCAATTATATAAAAATGCATACAAGTTTATTGTTGGGACTATAACATTTATAAATGTAATATAATTTCCAATAACAGCACATAGGAGGTGGGTGGGAGTAAATCTTATTGGAGTAAAGAAATGACGCAGATGGCAACTCAAATTCACATGAACAAATGAGAACCAGAAATGGTAAATAAAAAGATTAATGTATCAAACACTATAAATAGACATATAGTTGTTCACCTTTCATCTGTTTACAGGCCTAACAGTATATAGAGTAACAATTATAGTAAAGTATTACTGAGTTTGTAACACATGTGGACATATGTATAAAAATAATAGCACTAAAATCAGGAAGGAGGAACAGAGCTATACAGGAATATTAGAAATTCAGGAAGGAGTAGCACTGATTTAAAAATAAAGTCTCTGATTTCTTGTCTAGGCAGGAAAGAGGAAGTAAATCTTTACTTTTTCCACAGCACCATGCTGCTTTTCATGAGCTGAGTCATGATCATAAATCCATTAACATCACTTACTTTCTCTAGCAGCTACTGGAATTCTACTATGTGAATAACACATAACTGGTAACACTGAGATCAGGGTGGGTTTTGATGTTAAACTGGCCAAGTATTCTGGGACAAAAATACTCACTCTGGAATGGCCACCTGTTAAGAAAAAAATAAATCTCTGAAATGAGACTACTTCTAGAAGACAGAGATTGATAGCTGAATAGGCAGCAACAAAATTACTTGGATTTATCCTGACTCTAGCAGAAGTTTCCTCAACATCAAAATGAAAGAACAAGATAGCTAACTTCCAATAAAACAGAGTCGTGAGGGGATGCTTGAAAATTTAATATCTTAATTTGGATGGTGATTGCACAGACATATAAATAGTTGAGCTGTACATGCATGAGTAGTGCCTATTATTGCATGTAAAATACCCCAATTAAAAAAAATAATTTATTGTTCTGTTATGGACCTATGGAGTAAAAAGCATCAGATTTGCCCTCATAGCTGAGATAACCAAAAAGTGTTTCAAATATATGAAGCATCAGTTTTCAAGACACTGGAGATCCAGAGATCCAGCAACGAAGGAAAAGTGATCCCTGAATAATGGAAAATAAAAGAGATGAGCCCAACGATTGGCCTAGTTTACTGCCTTGAGAAATTTTCTGGGCCACGGTGCATTGAGGTGATGGAGCTGAGCATCCAGGGAGACTAAGGTGGCTAGAATTTGTAGGAGAGACTACTGGAGAGGAGAGAGCTGCAGAGGTAAAACTCCAGATATCTACAGAGATTTCCTGCCAGCATTCAGCTGAGGCCTGATCAGAACACACATGTGAGGAAAGTACCCAAGGCCAGATAGGGCATCACCCAAAAGGATTAGCGCTCACAATCTGAGGTGAATGCAAGGCCAAAAATAGTGCCTGTTCTCACCAGCACACTAGAAAACCTCAAAATTCATGGGTCATTGGGTAGAGTACACAGAAGGGTAGCTTCAGTAGTGGGGAATAATGAGGCCTAGATTGAACATTACTTCAGTCCTGTAACAAAACTTAAAAGCATGACCCAAAAGCATCAAACCATTTCCAAGTACTTTAACCATGTCCCAGAATGATGTCAAGAATATTTATAGAGATACAGAAATATTCAGCACCAAACAAGGTAGAATCTACACATCTGGCTAGTATCCCATTAAAAATTACAAAGAATGAAAAAAGCAAAAAATTGGAACTATATCGAGGAGAAAAGCCAAAGAATTGAAACTGAGCCAAGACTGCTAGAGATGTAGAATTAGCAGACAAGGACATTTAAGTAGACATTATGA
Source organism: Eulemur rufifrons (assembly GCF_041146395.1). Classification (NCBI taxonomy): domain Eukaryota; kingdom Metazoa; phylum Chordata; class Mammalia; order Primates; family Lemuridae; genus Eulemur; species Eulemur rufifrons. The sequence goes on from NC_091012.1 coordinate 100,934,491, forward strand.
CTATATTTCCTATGTTCAAAAAGTTATGTAGAGACACAGAGGATATGAAAAAGACCCAAACAGACATTCTGGATGTGAAAACTAAAAATTTTAAGGCAGAGTGCAGTGGCTCACACCTGTAATTGTAGCACTCTTGGAGGCCGAGGTAGGAGGATTGCTTGAGCTCAGGAGTTCAAGACCAGCATGAGCAAGAGCGAGACCCTGTCTGTAGTAAAAATAGAAAACTTAGCCAGGCATCTTGGCGAGTGCCTGTAGTCCCAGTTATTCAGGATGCTGAGGCAGGAGGATCCCTTGAGCCCAGGAGTTTGAGCTTGCTGTGAGCTATGATGACACCACTACACTCTACCCAGGGCAACAGAGCAAGACTCTGTCTCAACAAAAAATAAAAAAATAAAATTTTTGGCCGGGCGCGGTGGCTCACGCCTGTAATCCTAGCACTCTGGGAGGCCGAGGCGGGTGGATCGCTCGAGGTCAGGAGTTCAAGACCAGCCTGAGCAAGAGTGAGACCCCGTCTCTACTAAAAATAGAAAGAAATTATATGGACAACTAAAATATATATATACAAAAAATTAGCTGGGCATGGTGGCGCATGCCTGTAGTCCCAGCTACTCGGGAGGCTGAGGCAGGAGGATCGCTTAAGCCCAGGAGTTTGAGGTTGCTGTGAGCTAGGCTGACGCCACGGCACTCACTCTAGCCTGGGCAACAGAGTGAGACTCTGTCTCAAAAAAAAAAAAAAAAAATTTTAAGATGAAAAATATGATGGATGGAATTAATGGCAGATTAGATATTGCAAAAGAAAATTTTAGTGTACTTGATGGCATAGCAATATAAACTATCCAAAATAGAAGAGGGGGAAAATGAGTTCCAAATAATGAGAACAGTAACAGTGAACAGTGGGGCAATTTCAGGTGATTAACAGATGGGTGATTGGAGTCTGTAAAAGGTGGGGGGAGACAGAAATAAATTGAAGAAATAATGGCTGAAAATTTCCAAATTTTATGAAAACTGTAAACCCGTAGAACCGGGAAGATAAATGAATACCAAGCACACACACACAAAAGAAAACTACACTAATGTAGTAGTTATTGTCAAACTGCTTAAAACCAGTGAAAAAGAGGAAAGCAGCCAGAAATAAAAGGCATGTTATATACAAAGGAACAAAGATAACGATGACATCAGAATTCTCATTGGAAACAATACAAGCAAGAAAACAGTGGAGAACATGTGTTCTTTAACATACTGAAAGAAAAAAGTGTCCAGGTAAAATTCTATATCTGGCAAGAATATCTTTCAAAAACAAGATAAAATAAGGACATTTGCCAGGCATACAGAAGCTGAAATAATTCATTACTAGCAAACCTGAACTACCAGAAATGTTAAAGAAAGTCTTTCGTGCAAGTGGAAATGACACCAGATGGAAACATGCATCTACGAAAAGAAATAAAGAGGGACAGAAATGGTAATAAAAAGGATAAATATACCAAAAAATGTCTTATTATTTAAAACTTTTTAGTAGAAATTTGACTAAACAAAAATAATGTAAGTTTTCTAACATATGTAAAAGCAAAATGTATAGCAACAATGGAATAAAGGCCAGGAGGAGAGAATGAAGATGCTATTGTAAGGAGTAGTGTAATATTACTTGAAGGTAGACTGCAATAAGTTAAAGAGGTACACCATAAATCCTAGACCAATCACTAAAATAACAAAACAAAAAGTTATAGGTAATAAGCTGACAAAGGAGATAAAATGGAATCAGAAAAATACTTCACTAATCAAAAGAAGGCAGAAGGGCTGGGCGCGGTGGCTCACGCCTGTAATCCTAGCACTCTGGGAGGCCGAGGCGGGCGGATCGTTTGAGGTCAGGAGTTCGAGACCAGCCTGAGCAAGAGCGAGACCCTGTCTCTACTAAAAAATAGAAAGAAATTAGCTAGACAACCAAAAAAAAAATGTATAGATATATATATAAATTAGCCGGGCATGGTGGCACATGCCTGTAGTCCCAGCTACTCAGGAGGCTGAGGCAGAAGGATTGCTTGAGCCCAGGAGTCTGAGGTTGCTGTGAGCTAGGCTGACACCATGGCACTCTAGCCCGGGAAACAGAGTGAGACTCTGTCTCAAAAAAAAAAAAGAAGGCAGAAAAGAGAACAGAGAACAGATGGGACAAATAGAAAAATACTAGATTCAAACCAAATCACAGCAATAATGATATTCAATGTAACTGGTCTGAACACTCCAATCTAAAGTCACAGATTGGCAGATTGGATAAAAATGCAAGAGGCAGCTATGTGCCTCCTACAAGAAATGCACGGTAGTTTTAAAGGCACAAATAGGATAAAAGTAAAAGGTTTGATAAAGATATACCATGTTAACTTCAGTGGAAAGAAAGCTGGAGAGGCTAAATTTGGAGGAGACAAAGTAGATTTGGGGGGCAAAGAATATTACCATGGAAACAACATATTTAATAATGATAAATTAGTTAAATAAGAGGCCACAACAATCATAAGTGTTTGTGTACCTAATAAAAGAGTATCAAAAGTCATGGAATAAAACCTGATAGAACTCAAAGAGAAATATTCAAATCCACAATTATAGTCAGGGATTTAATTCTCCTCTCCCAATGTAAGCAGAAAATCAACAATGATATAAGAGAGATGAACAACACAATCAACCAACTAGACTTGCCTGACATCTATTGACACATTATTCTCAAGTAGAAATGCAACATTTACCAATATAGACCATACTCTGTGGAATAAAACAAGTCCCAATAAATTTCAAAGGATTCAAGCCATACAAAGTGTATTCTTAGATGACAATGAAATTAACTTAGAAATGAATAAGGGAAAGACTCTAGAAAAATCCCTAAACTTTTGGAAACTAAATAACAAGCATAAATAACTCATATATCATAGCATATCAAAAGGGAAATTAAAAAGTATTTTTAGCTGAACGAAAGTGAAAACACACTGTATCAGAAATTGTGAGATGCTGCTAAAGAAATACTTAGGGAATTTATAGCACCAAGTATCTACATTAGAAAAGAAGAAAGATTTCATATCAATGACCTCATGTTCCTCCTTAGGAAACTAGAAAAAAAAAGAGAAAATTAATCCCAAAGTAAGTATTAAAAAGGGAAAGTCCATGGAAAAGAAGCCAAACTCTGTAAAATAATTTAAAGAGGTTTCACCAGAGAAGTCTACCAAACATCTAAAGAATAGTTAACACCAATTTACACAATCTCTTCCAGAAAATAAAAGAGGAGGGAACACTTCGTGTATCATTTTATGATTTAAGTATTACCCTAATTCCAAAACCAGACAAAAGCAGTACAGAAAAGGAAAACTACACATCATTATTACTCACGAAGTTAGACGAAAAAAATCCCAACAAAATATTAAAAACAGAAGCCAAAAACGCATAAAAAGAATTATACTCCATGACCAAATGGGATTTGCTGACCACTCCAGTCCCAGCAACTAGCATGAACAGTATAGATGCTTGACGCTTATTTTTGAGATTAATTAATTAATTATTACTGGGCCATTCTTTCCACCTAGCAGTCCCAAAGTCGACTCAAAGTCAACATGACTAAAACTTGACTTACTAATTTATATGTTCCTCTGCCTGCCCAGTACAATGCCTGGAATGTAGTCAATAATACTGCAAATAATCAATATTTATGGAAAGAATAATATATTAATTAAAGACCGATCACTACTATCCAACCACTTGAGTCCCAAATGAGAGGTTATGGTAGTAAATGGCATAGACTTCAAAGTCAAATAGATTAAGCTGTTGTAGTAAAATATACCAACATGTCAGTGGTTTAACACAGCAATATTTGTTTCTTGTCATTGTACATGTTTATCCTGAATCAGAAGGGGTATTCACTCCACATTGAGCTCACACAGGGACACAGGACAATGGAGGCTATACCCTCTGGACCTTCACCGGTTATTACAGTGACAAAAGAAAACATGGAGAAACACTCATTTGTTCTTAATTGCTCCCAATAGTAAGTGACACTTTTTCCCACTCACATTTCATCTACCAGAGAATAGAAAATAGTTGTGTAACTTCAAGAGGGCAAAAAAATGTGACACTCCCCTTTGACGAGAATTTCCCAGATACAAAATTGGTGAAGAGTGGTAATATCTATCACATATTTGTTTAAAAAGTTATTTAATAAACATCTCATATGGTGTACCTGATGCATCAGGACATCCTGTCAGCTTTACTTTCAAAATGCATTCTGAATCTGTACACTGCTCATATGCCCTATTGACCTCTGTCATAAATTGTGTTCTCCAGGAAACAAACGCTGATACACAGTTAAGAATGCAAAAGTTTTACTGGGCAAGTATATCAGTTGGAGTTCTTTAGAGAAACCAAACCAAGAGGAGATATATAAAGAGATTTGTTACAGATGCTCCTCTACTTATTATGGGGTTATGTCCTAACAAACCCATCATAAGTTGAAATTATCCTAAGTCAAAAATGAATTTAATACATCTAACTTACCAAACATCATAGCTTAGCCTAGCTTAAATTAAACATGCTCGGAACACTTCCATTAGCCTATAGTTGGGCAAAATCATCTAACATCAAGCACATTTTATAATAAAATACCTCATGCAATTTATTGAATACAGTACACTGTAGAGTATTGGTTGTTTGAACTTGTGATTGTGTGGCTGACTGACTGGAAACTGCTGCTCACTGCCACTGCCCGGTATCGCAAGAAAGTATCATACCGCACATTGCTAGTCCAGGAAAAGATCAAAATTCAAAATCTGAAGCATAGTTTCTCCTGAATGTGTATCACTTTTGCATCAAAAAGTTGAAAAATTGTAAGTTGAATCATTGTAAGCTGGGGACCGTCTGTATAAGGAATTGGCTCACACAGTTATGGAGGCTGAAAAGATCTGCAGCTGGCAAGCTAGAAACCCAGGAGAGCTGATGGTGTAAGTTCCAGTCAGAAAGCCGGGAGACTCAAGACCCAAGAAGAGACAATTTTACAGTTTGAGCCCAAAGACAGGAAAAGGCCAATGTTCCAGCTTAAACAGTCAGGCAGGAGGAATTCCCTTTTACTCTGCCTTTTTGTTCTTTCAGGTCTTCGACTGATTGGATGAGGCCCACCCACATGAGGGAGGGCGATCTGCTTCACCCAGTCTACCTATTTAAAGGTCAATCTCGTCCAGAAACACCCTCACGGACACACACAGAATAATATTTGACCAAATGTCTGGCACCCTGTGGCCCAGTCATGTTAACACATAAAATTAACCATTATGAGGAGTAACACCTGTAAAGGAAAGGGAAGAAGAAAGATTGAGCAGGGAGAGCCATTATACCATGATATAGACCTGGAAAAGTCTCTCCCAGCCCAATGAAGAGCTCTGCAGCAAATACTGCCTATTAGAGGAGACCATGTAACGTGGAAATAGTTAAGTTCTTGTATAACCTCCTTGCTTATTCATTGGTTGAGGGTCACCCAATGAAAGACTTGACCCTGGCTACCACTGTCTTGTTCAGTTATTGAGTGGGGGCCACCAGAGAAGATAAAGACTTCAGTCAGAAAGCAAAGGCAGATCCTGAGGAGCTAACACTTGGAAGTTGTCAGCTAACCACACACCTGTCAGTTGGCTGGCAAGTTCCATTTTGAAGCAAGATTTGAGAGGTGCATCTCCGTATGTACCACAGCATCACG